>NC_079891.1:15584977-15802517 GCF_024868665.1 Triplophysa rosa | reverse complement strand
GGGGTGTGCTCTGGGCTCGAGCCGGTTCCGAGCTCGGCGCACTTGCCCTGGCCAGGGTAGAGTGCTTCGAGTTCGGATAGATCCGGCAGGCTCGGAGCCCGCTCCCTGGACAGCACGCCCAATACGCATAAACCTTCATACCCATGCTCTATCATTATTATCCCTGCAACATCGCTGTTATCTGCGCAGGTGAACTCGTGAATTTGGTTTCACAGAAGCCAGTGGAGACCATAACCGGCTCATTAGCCTGAACTGAATATGTTCTGATGCAAGATGTTACATGTTTATTCATGCAAATGAGAGGCTAAGAGGGTTTCAAGGATGGTAGAGACGTAAGTGACCGCAATCATTAATCTTGGCAAATGCACATGTTTTTCATTGATGAGAGAGGGATGGTAAAAACAACCTTTGATTAATCGGTGTACATACTTAAGGTTGTAGCAAAACAACAACATGCCTGTTTTTCATCGTATTTGCAGCAGCGGCCAAACCCAGCGACCCGACTTTGATGTTCCGCAAACAAAAGCCACTGACCGCATCTCATTAATGTGAATGATTAATTTGGAGATGACTGGATGGAGGATGCAGCACTCACTCCCCCTCTCTGGACTTTTTATAATCTATCAGTCTTAAAACTGAGCCTGCTGGGAAAGCTCACCACACAGGGATTGACAAAGTAATTCCTCACCAGTCTGGAGCTGAGGAAAAAACAGAAGCATGGCGGAAATTAGGGAAAAGTGTCTCGTGAAAATAGTTCATATAAATAGAATAAAGTCAGCAGGGGGAAAAAGGGGTGGGGGTTTGGGTGGATGAGACACACAAACAAATAGTAGAGGGGAGAGACTAGAGATGAAACTGGAGTGAATGCTGATGATTAATCCGGTCATTGAGAGAGAGAGAGAGAGAGAGAGAGAGAGAGAGAGACAGACGTGTGCACACCCAGCTTGAACAGCTGCTCCCGGCTCCTCTGCTGGGTGGTGTGAAAAGGTGAAAAGTAAGAAAAGAGAGTGAGCCATTTAGAAATGGTGGGACAATTGAACAAACAAAGCATGTTTCATGCGCGTGATTACTCATAGGGTGAAACCAAGAACTTAAATCATATTTAGTCAAACAGATTTGTCAGATTTTAAAACTCGCAGTTAAAATGAACAATTAAATGAGACTTGGAATGTAGAATTTCTGGAATCTTTCAAATAGTCATGCCGTTACAAACCTGTATGAACTGCTGTTTTCATGAAATATGGAATTGTTATAAGAATGGTTTCACTGAACTGTGTCTTTAATATTTTTCTCTTCTTTTGTCCTTTTTCCCACTGCTTAAACTTTTGTTGTAAACATCACAACAGTATTAACAAAAGTCTGATTGTGAAAAACAGACATTATCACCAACAAACATAAACCGGGTTAAAGGGATAGATCACCCGAAAAAAAAAAATTCTGTCAACCATTACTCACCCTCGACTTGTTCCAAATCTGTATACATTTCTTTGTTCCGATGAACACAGAGAGAAATATTTGGAAGAATGCTTTTCCTTCAACTATCAGGTTTCATTATAAATAATCAAAAAATCACTTTGGCCACTTATGTGTTGTGTACGGAAGAGTATTAGGGCCAAGCAATAAAAAATATATAAAACCGTTTTGAGATTAAAGTCATTATAATACGAAATTAAACCCGCAGTTTTTGGGGGAAAAAGTCGAAATTAAATGTTTTTAACGAGTTTTTTCTCGAAACACAACGACTTTATTCTCAAAGTATAGTGAGTTCATTGTCGACATTTTATTTCGAGTTTTTTTTCTCGAAATTTAACGATTTTTTTCTCGAAACACAACGACTTTATTCTCAAAGTATAGTGAGTTCATTGTCGACATTTTATTTCGAGTTTTTTTTCTCGAAATTTAACGAATTTTTTCTCGAAACACAACGACTTTATTCTCAAAATTTATTGAGTTTATTCTCAACATTTAATTTTGACTTTTTTCCCCGAAAAACTGTGGGTTTAATTTCGCATTATAATGACTTTAATCTCAAAAAGGTTTTATATATTTTTTTATTGCTTGGCCCTAATACTCTTCCGTAGTTGTGGGTGTTATTTGCTAAATCATTAAATTAATTATACATATTATTATATAAATAATTATAAAGATTTTAATATTAAAATGCTAAATATGTTTATGTAGTTTTTGTATATGTCACTAAATATGTGACCCAGTCGATGAAAACAAGGCTAAATTGTCTAATTATGAGATTAGGAGCATCAAAGTTTGATATCAATCATTAATTTCACTATGATTTCCATCTTTGGCCTGTTCTTACTCATATATTAAAGATATCAAGGTAATGTTTTAACAGAATGCTCATTACATTATGTATGATGATTTTATGCTGAAAACATTGAATCACATAAAAATCACTTTAGTTGGATTTTCACAGACTGCACCTATTTGTTGTATATGACCATTCTCCTGCATAGCTCAACAGGACTACTCCTGGTACTGTCTGGCTCAAGAACAATCCAGGTTTAAGTGTTTTAGTGTTAAATAAACATGCTTAGATTATTACCAGCTTCAGTGAAATGACAGTGTTGCAGGCAGTGTGAGGCCATTTATGTTGGCAGGGTAGCCATGTCATGATGGATTCATTTGTTTTTCCAGAATTCTTATTTATCTTTGTATTTATCACATAACCACATGTATACTAATTAATATTATAACACGGCTCGTTGGAATGCTTGATTCTGAATGTCCAGTCGTGACATTTCCAGGTTTGTTATTCCCAGATAACAACCTCTCAAAACTAATAACACACGGTAACCCGGATGCAGCAAATTATTTTGAGAGTTTTTTTTACAAATTAAATATAAACATGTCTTTCAATAACATATATGTCATGGATAGAGCACACGGATTCAATTTGCGGATTAACCGACTTTCTTAGAGCACACACACGGCAAAGAAATGTCTGGAAGTGAGGGCAAGAGGTAGTCTGTGGGGAACAGTAGGCTAGGTGAACTCGACCCGAGGAGAGAAGGCTGGTTGCCGGTGGATGACAAACCACCTCCGGGGTGCCGGACCCACACGCAGGGGAGACTTGACTCTGGGAGAGTTGATTCCCCTCGAACGCGAGAAGCAGTTTACAGGTGAGGGACCAATGCCTGAGCCGGCAGCTGTGACACCTAGAGCGAACTCCCACAGGCGAGAGAAGTAGTCCGGGCGCTCGTGCTCAAAGGCGGGGCGAAGAGTCCTCGTTGGGGACAGACAGAAAAAAACGAGAGGGAGTTAAAAATTCCAAAAGCGGAGATAGTGAACTGTGCAAAAAAACGCAAAGGAAAAAATAATCCAAAGACTGAAAAGTAATCCAACAGGGAAGGGTAAACATCCACACGACAAAAATAACTAACAAAATAAAAAACAACTACTTAACTAGAGGGCAATAATGCTGGCAACTGGGTTTGAACATGTAATGACGATCGCACAAGTGGTTAACCCCGTGACCCGACAGTACCATCCTGGGAGGGGGCTCACCTCGTCTCCGATGGAGGTCCTCGATCAAAGAGCGGTCCAGAATGTCCCAAGACGGCACCCAACTCCTCTCCTCTGCGCCATAACCCTCCCAGTCCACTAGATATTGGAACCCCCTGCTGCGGCGACGCACGTCTAGTAGTCTCCTGACTGAGTAAGAAGGAGAGCCGTCCACGAGACGTGGCGGGGTGGGGGAATGGTGCGACTGCTAGCAGGGTTGAGGGGGGAAGAAAACGCAGGTTTGACCTGGAACATGGAAAACCGGCTGGTCCCGACCCAGGGAGGGTGGATGCCTGAGCCTGACAGCCACCGGGTTAACCACCTTGGTGATGCAGTATGGCCCAATCAACCTGGGTGCCGGCTTGCGAGAGGGCGCCTGGAGAGGAAGGTCCTAGGAGGACAGCCATACCCGCTGACCACACACATAGGTAGGAGGAGAAGACCGGTGGCGATCAGCCGGCACCTTGGTGCTTCTGGAGGCTCAGGCCAGAACCCCTCTGGTCTTTTGCCAATTGCGACGGTGCAAAGCCGTCTGGATGAAAGCCAGAGCAGACTGGACCGCAGCATCGGGTTCCTGTGAGTGAAACAGAGGGGGGTTATAACCAACAGAGCATTCTAAGGGGAACAAACCTGAAGCAGCCGAGGGGTGGGAATTGTGGGCATATTCTACACCAAGTTGGCACCAAGAACTCGGGTTAGTTAATGTCAGACCTCGGAGCATTCTACCAAGATTCTGGTTGGCCCGCTCACATTGACCGTTGGTCTGGGGGTGAAAGCCGGGGGACAGACTCTCTGAGGCCCCGATCTGTCTACAGAATAAATTCCAAAACCGGGAGGAGAACTGCGGCCCCCTATTGGAAACCACATCGACCGGTAGGCCATGAAGACGTGGTCAACCAGCAGTTGGGCGGTCTCCCAGGATGAGGGGAGCTTGGGCAGGGGAATAAAATGAACCGCCTTGGAGAAGCAGTCCACCACAATGAGAACCACAATGTTTCCTCCCGAGGGGGGAAGCCCTGTGACGAAATCAAGGGCGATGTGTGACCAAGGGCGGGAGGGGATGGGGAGAGGACGAAGCAGACCAGTGGCAGGACGATTACAGGGCTTGGTTTGAGCGAACTGTCTGACATCAGGGACCAATTACGTCCACCAAAAATGCTGACGGATGGCAGCCAGCATTCCCCGAATGCCTGGATGGCAAGTCAGTCTGGACGAGTGCCCCCACCGGAGGACTTCAGGATGCAGCGCAGCCGGCACCAACAATCTGCCAGCTGGGCATTCAGTCGGCACTTGCACCCCTCGGCCGGCCTCCTCTACCTGACGTTCGATGCCCCATGAGATCACCCTGACCACCACCTCCTTGGGGAGAATGGCATCGGCCGAAAGTTCCTCCTCTGGTGGCTCGAACAGATGGGAGAGCACATCTGTCATGAACTGGCGTGTAAAGAAGAACCCAAATGCAGGCAGGCAGTAAGGGGTTAACAAAAACAAGATTTTATTTTTAACAAAAACTGAAACCAAAACACCCACGATGGGGGACAAACACAATAATCAAAGACGCTAACAAAGACAAAGAAAAACTTCCCACGAGGGCACAAGACAAAAACCAAAGAACACTAAAAAAAACAACTAACTTAACTAAACAGGACTCACGGACAGGACAAGGCAAGGCTGAGACGCGGGGTCAAATGAAACACACCAAACATCCATAGAACATCCAAAAGACAATCCATGAGCACAGGACAAAGAAACAAGAGGGTATTTAAAGGGAAGACAAACGAGGGATAACGAACGAAGGCAGGTGTGGAACATAAAACACTCAGGGAAAGATAACAAGGAAATGAGAGGGGCGGGGCCAATGACGAGACATTGGAGAGAATGTATACTATTGTCAAAAGGACAATAATATGTTTCTCTCAACACATAACCAAAGGCTTTGTCATGACTCTGCTACAGGACCAAGAAAAACATGACTAAATGAAGCAGAGCCATGACAGAAGCCCCCCTTTAATGAGCACCTCCAGGTGCTCACCAAGGGGTAGACGGACGAGACAAGACCGACTGAGACAGTGACAAAAACCAGACAAACATGGTGAACATGACAAGGGGCAGACAGGACAACAAGACTGCAGGATTGGGGTGGGATAACAAAAATAACAAACATGGGAGGGGGGTGGGGAAAAACAAGAGTTCATAGGGGGCAGTCCAAACTGGTTGGGGGGAATAGTCCCAGTCCCCGGCTGCGCTCGAGGGCGCGGAGTCCTGGGGGACTTAGGACAAGTCCTGGGGGGGACAGTCCTTGACCCTGGGAGTTTCCCAGGGGCCGGCTTGGCTGCCGGACTGGGGACTGGCTGGAAGGCCGGCTGGACAGGGCTTGACGCCGGCTGGAAGGCCGGCTGGACAGGGCTTGACGCCGGCTGGAAGGCCGGCTGGACAGGGCTTGACGCCGGCTGGAAGGCCGGCTGGACAGGGCTTGACGCCGGCTGGAAGGCCGGCTGGACAGGGCTTGACGCCGGCTGGAAGGCCGGCTGGACAGGGCTTGACGCCGGCTGGAAGGCCGGCTGGACAGGGCTTGACGCCGGCTGGAAGGCCGGCTGGACAGGGCTTGACGCCGGCTGGAAGGCCGGCTGGACAGGGCTTGACGCCGGCTGGAAGGCCGGCTGGACAGGGCTTGACGCCGGCTGGAAGGCCGGCTGGACAGGGCTTGACGCCGGCTGGAAGGCCGGCTGGACAGGGCTTGACGCCGGCTGGAAGGCCGGCTGGACAGGGCTTGACGCCGGCTGGAAGGCCGGCTGGACAGGGCTTGACGCCGGCTGGAAGGCCGGCTGGACAGGGCTTGACGCCGGCTGGAAGGCCGGCTGGACAGGGCTTGACGCCGGCTGGAAGGCCGGCTGGACAGGGCTTGACGCCGGCTGGAAGGCCGGCTGGACAGGGCTTGACGCCGGCTGGAAGGCCGGCTGGACAGGGCTTGACGCCGGCTGGAAGGCCGGCTGGACAGGGCTTGACGCCGGCTGGAAGGCCGGCTGGACAGGGCTTGACGCCGGCTGGAAGGCCGGCTGGACAGGGTTTGACACCGGCTGGAAGGCCGGCTAGACAGGGCTTGACGCCGGCTGAAAGGCCGGCTGGACAGGGCTTGACGCCGGCTGGACAGGGCTTGACGCCGGCTGGAATGCCGGCTGGACAGGGCTTGACGCCGGCTGGAAGGCCGGCTGGACAGGGTTTGACGCCGGCTGGACAGGGCTTGACGCCGGCTGGAAGGCCGGCTGGACAGGGCTTGACGCCGGCTGGAAGGCTGACTGGACAGGGCTTGACGCCAGCTGGAAGGCCGGCTGGACAGAGCTTGACGCCGGCTGGATCACCGGACTGGACGCCGTCTGGATCACCGGACTGGACGCCGGCTGTACCACCGGACTGGACGCCAGCTGGACCACCGGACTGGACGCCGGCTGGACCACCGGACTGGATGCCGGCTGGACCACCGGACTGGATGCCGGCTGGACCACCGGACTGGATGCCGGCTGGATCACCGGGCTGGACACATGACTGGACAAAGGACTGGACACAGGACTGGACACAAGACTGGACACCGGCTGCACCGGACTGTACGCCGGCTGCACCAAACTGGACGTCGGCTGCACTGGCTGGTTTGGAGTCCACGCTGCCGGCTGCACCAAACTGGACGTCGGCTGCACCGGCTGGTTTGGAGTCCACGCTGCCCCCCGCTGCTTCTTCTTCTTCCGCCGAGCCACCCGGCTGGTGGTCGGGTGATGGAAGGAGGTATAAGGCACGGCTGGCTCCGGCTGGGACTCCTCGGAGGTGGATCCCCAGGACGCTCGCCTCCCCCGCTTGCCCACGAGGCTGGTGGACGGTGGAGAGGCTGCCGAGAGTGAGGGGGATGGCGTGGCGATGCCCACAACCCCGATCTGCAGGGAACCACCCTCAGGAATCGTGACCAACGGAGATGGGTAGCGGGCACTTGTTGAGACCGTGGACTCCGACCGCTCTGCGGCGGACAGCCACACGGCGTCGAAGTCCAACGGCCTCAACACCCTCATCTCCGCCCTTGAGAGTGGATTCCTGAGACCGGAGTTGAACAGCACCGCCAGCTCCTCCTCCCCAAAGATGCCATTCTCGGCGACATCCAGGAACCTTTCCACATACTCGTCCACACTCTCGCTTCCCTGGCGAAGTCCGCAGAGGAGGCGAGCTAGGTGGGACCGTCCAGTGTTCATACTGCTGCCTGCTGGGTTCTGGGGTGGCTCGTGGATTCTGTCATGAACTGGCGTGTAAAGAAGAACCCAAATGCAGGCAGGCAGTAAGGGGTTAACAAAAACAAGATTTTATTTTTAACAAAAACAGAAACCAAAACACCCACGATGGGGGACAAACACAATAATCAAAGACGCTAACAAAGACAAAGAAAAACTTCCCATGAGGGGGCAAGACAAAAACCAAAGAACACTAAAAAAACAACTAACTTAACTAAACAGGACTCACGGACATGACTAGGCAAGGCTGAGACGCGGGGTCAAATGAAACACACCAAACATCCATAGAACAATCAAAAGACAATCCACGAGCACAGGACAAAGAAACAAGAGGGTATTTAAAGGGAAGACAAACGAGGGATAACGAACGAAGGCAGGTGTGGAACATAAAACACTCAGGGAAAGATAACAAGGAAACAAGAGGGGCGGGGCCAATGACGAGACACTGGAGAGAATGTATACTATTGTCAAAAGGACAATAATATGTTTCTCTCAACACATAACCAAAGGCTTTGTCATGACTCTGCTACAGGACCAAGAAAAACATGACTAAATGAAGCAGAGCCATGACAACATCAGGCTTTATGTTCTTAGACCCAGGCCGGAACGAGAGGGTGAAGTTGAACCGGCCAAAAAAGAGTGCCCATTTTCACTTAGGGGTGTACTCACTTTTATTGCCAGCAGTTTAGACATTAATGGCTGTGTTTTTAGTTATTTTGAGGGGACAGCAAATGTACACACTCACTACTTTACATTGTAGTAAAGTGTTATTTCTTCAGTGTTGTCACATGAAAAGATGTAATAAAATATTTACTAAAATGTGAAAATGTGAGGGGTGTACTCACTTCTGTGAGATACTGTATATCTACATACACCACAGGTCTCCTTGCATCGAATTCGTTATGTGTTTTCTACAGTAGCCGTAAACGTACAAACTGCTCTACAGAGTGCATTTCGTAAATATGTTCTCTCCTTCGGCAAAGAAGCGAAAACGTGACAACATCTTTGTTCTGTGAGAGCCGCCATAGTGCTTCGAAAGGGAGGGTGGAGTGAGCCATTGGTTGTAATTTGTAACTTCACCACTAGATGCCACTACATTCACAAACTTTACCTTTAATTTATGAAGCAACAAATGATTTTTACTCCCATATTTTATCCAACCATGTGTTGAAAACAACCCAGCATTTTTTTTAGAGTGTAATGACAATCATCTAATACAGAGTTATGTAGTTTATCTCAAAGTCCCATTCAAGAGGTCAATGTGTATAAAGATCTGTTTTTGTTGGCATGAGACTCAGAAAGCATTAGAAGTCATTTAGGTTGGGCAAAAAAGTATGAGGTGGGCAAACAAACAGTCCAAAGGTTGGCACAATATCAGATCATGTCATCTGAGATTTACACATTAGCAGAGGCAGTGCACTTGTGACGATGGAGAGTTTTGGGGGGTGGGGTTAGGGGACCATGACAACTTTTTTGGCCACACGAAATAAGATAACTAGTGGGGGAGGAATGTTACATAAGTCTATGTATACGTCTGTGAAAAACTTCACTGTAGCTACCAGTTCTAATATACAATAATTTGCTACATTTTAGCTTCCTCCATAACATCAAATGTAAAATAGGTTCTCAAACCGGAATAAAGCCGCTATTCACCCTTTGAACTTAATGTTAAGTTAGATATTTAGCCAGATAGCAACTTTGTGACTATGACAACTAAAAATGTTTACAGAGCAGCGAGATCTTAACAGGGAGTTCTTGGTAAGTTCCTCACAGTGCGACCTGGTTTCATATGTCAACTTTAAAGTCAATATGTTTTGATCTGTATCACATGAGAAACCAATGACTTTATGGCATGCTTATACACTTAAGATTTAGATCTAGAGCGGTTACATCTATTCATTCACAACAGACTTGAATGTCATGTGGCAGACATAGATTTTGTTGACATTTCTGATCATTTCCATAAAGGAGTCAAACAGCTAATATTGTTGAAACAGTAACATGACTTTGTTATACCAGTGTAAGTAATGTTTTCTTATCTCTACAGTGAGGGCAACGATGTTTTCTCTTATCTGTGTGCTTGTTCAAATACTCATTGGATAAAAATGACAATCCTGTACTGATTCTTACCAAAGTCCTACAGATTTTGTGTAGAATTGACCAACTTTTTGTGTGTACTTTTCTGTGTGTGTGTGTGTGTGCGTGTGCGTGTGTGTGTGTGTGTGCGTGTGTGTGTGTGTGTGTGTGTGTGCGTGTGTGCGTGTGCATGCGCTTGTGTGTGTGCATGTTCTAGCTGTTCTGTCAATCTGGGAAGTCCACTAGTAACACATAGTGGTGTTTGCCCTCCGATTGGATCTAAATTTGCTCTGCTGACACACTAAAACACAAACCTGACCCCAGACTCTCTCCAATTGCTTAAACCTTAAAAGTTTCTTACATACAGTCTATTTATCCTTCTTGCTGTGCACCTCATCAACTTTTGTCCGATTTATAGCACAAAACCTGCACTAACCAAATCTAAACAACCTCAGCATTGCTACAGATGAAGTCAGATTTTAATTTTAGTTCATTAACTGTCAGTGTTTCCTCTTTCAGGAAAAAACACAGGCTACCAGTCACAAGATCCTAGAGGCTGTGACACCGATATGTCCTGTAAATAGAAAACCTATACAGGGGTTTATATAAGAGACTGAGTTGTGGTCTCCAGATGGGCTTGCAGTCCTGGACAGCATGATCAAAATGAACAAACATTGACATCTAAATGAAGCAGAACGACAAACATTGTTTTTCCTGATGGTTAAAGAGGACAGACACTGAATGAACACATAATGTGTAAAGATTACAATTTTGACAGTAAAGAGACTGATCCAGAATCGAACACTGTGCATATATATTTTATTGTCAAAACACATGGATCAACTGGGTGGTGTTTCAGTTCTACAAGTGGAATAAAAGTTAGTAAAGTTAGTATTTACACATTGGCCAGAATTAGTCAGCTTCCTCTGATATCCATTTTATAACATATATTCTATTTAGGAAATGTAAATATATAGTTTAAGTGCTTAGACGTTTCACTTTGGAGATATGATGAGCATACTGAAGCAATTGTTGACAATATTAGAAGTTTTGCAGGAACAAAAAGTATGAACCTGAAGGGTTCCTAGCTGTTCTCTGAGGATCCTACCAGTGTGGCATCTGGAACCCTGATCTGAAAAACCAACCATTTTAGTTTAATTTGCAGTGAGATGCACTTTACTTACCTTTCATGTCTGAAAGCATGGTGTTTTAATAATTTTTGGTTTTTGACATGTTGCTCTGTAGCACTTCGGGTGACCTGAGTTTGAGTCCTGCTTGTGCTCCCTTCCCGGTTCCTGTTTCCCTCTCCTTCGTCCGGCCATTTCCTGTCTGTCTACACTGTATCCAAATAAATACAAAAAAATAAATGTTAGGTAAGTGTAACACTATCAGAAATCACCTGAAACATCTTGAAGCACAACAATTCTGTGCAACCTGAGAGCATGCGTTCGAAATCCTTGGGAAGCAACTTTGAGAAACTCTTGCTCTGGGATAAGAAAAAAACATATTAATAATCTAATAAACTCACCTGCTGGTCCAGATTCATTATCTCACTGAAATTCAGAGGCCATTTTTCACCTGACATGATGAAAATAGACATGCAATGTTAATAAACTTGCATGATACGAAGATGTCAGGGCAGCGTACGCTGTACTCGTCTCTGTTTCCATGGCGACCCCAATGTGCTGCTTGGAGGTGTGACGCTGTTAGGAGTCTGGCATGTGCCAATGCCTACTGCCTATGTCTTGTTCCCTAGGTTTCTATTCATAGCTCTCAGTGGTGAGCCACAGTCAGGATGGGCATGTGGTGGGTACAGTTGAGCAATGCAGCCTGACCCAAATCGGACCATACCATGCTGATTTCAGAGAAACTAGGAAGCCAGGGGGTTGGAGCACAGGTGTGTGGATTAACAGAATGCAATACCTTAAAGGGATACTCCACCCAAAAATTAAATTGTGAATTAATTCTGTCATTTATACAGGTATGAAATTGGTGAGGATGAGTAAATGATGACAGAATTTTCATTTTTGGGTGAACTATCCCTTTAATTCTCAGTAGTTCAGTTCAAGTCTAAGTACCACCTGCTATCTAATGGTGACACAAATTTTCCCAGATGAAAGTTTACAGGTCATTTTGGAATAAGAGTTTGTTTTTTTGAGAATTGTTTACTCCATAGCTCAAACAATATGTATTTTTAATCAAATATGAAGAAAAATATCACTGTAAAACTAAACAGTAACTGCACAATAAATATAATCTTGTTTTGGTTCATGCGAATAAACAATAAAATAATATTCTTTTATAATTATAATAATTATTTAAAATATTATACTTTTTTGTTGCTGCATTTGTTATTTTTAGCTAATATTAATTTATATTAAATATTTAAAATATTAATATTTATTCAATGATTTTTCACATTTGTTTTTAGTATATTTTAATGTGAACATCACAAATTAATGATACACAATTTATAAATAACAATAAGGTAGATCAATAAATGAAAAAAAAGTTTATTGTTACGTTCATTTTTAGATCATAATTTAATAAAGGAATTTATGTGAACAAATTTAACTTTATAGTCAATTATTACCTACATTTCTTTGTCAATTTGTTATCTAATATATTTCCTTGAAAGACATTCCCTGCTTTCACTGCTCAATTATCTCGACTCTAGCTGTGATTGGACACAAAAGTGATCTCACGCAGTGAGGAGAGCTCAACCAGCCTGCCACTGGGCAGTTTTTTTGGGCAGAGGGGTTGGGCCAGAATCCATGTAAATAACAGCTTTTGTGGGTGATTGTTCAAGCTCAATTGGCACCTCTGTAATGGGCTTTTGTAAAGTGGATCAGTGAGGAGAATGGCAGGGCTCTATGCCACAGAAAACAAGTCATTGTTGACTCTGCCTGTTTAGTGCCAGGGACACAGAGAGTTGCTGAGAGAAATTGATCTGGCCGAGCTTAACCCCTAGTCTTTTGTGTCTATGGCTTTGGCCAGGCTTGGCATTGTTAGAATTAGCTTACGTAAGCCTTTCCGACCCAATGATCAGCATTTTACCCCCCTGGGAGAAGGGAGAGGGACACTGGACAACATTGAAACCACCTTTATTTCCTATTGTGCCCAAGGGTACATCAATAGAGTTGGGTAAAACTGCTGGGAAAGTCACTTTGGAATAAAAAAACCCATCTGGGGTGATTGGTACTGAGGGAAATCAGCAACAATTTGTTGTTGTTGTAGTGCACGCTGCCTCTACATGAAAACACCCTACAGTTCAGTATATAGTTGAAATAATTTGGAACCGATGAGTCATTTCATGAAGACACATTTTTCAAACGTTTTGGTGACACTTTAAATCTGAAATGAGACGGATGAGTCTACACACATCCTACTGGCCTGCTTCAGATAGTACTTTGTGAAACATGGTATGAGGTGGCAGGCATGAGGGAGTTTTTTGGAACTGATCCCAGCACGTCTAAAGATTCTGTTAATATCAGCAATTGCCACAAGGTTAAACAAACTAGGTCATTTGTTGAGACAGCGACTGTTTTTTAACCCCCACCTGTAAATAGATCCTGGTCTGTGTTAACCTTTCTCACCCTTTTCACATGTACCTTCAACAAGACCTGGGGCTGTTTTACAGAAATATCCTAACTCAAAATTCTACCTATCAGTTTTGTAACAATGGCAAAATCAGTTAGGTTCCCATTTAGGATCTTAACGGCATACGATTGGAAGTTTTTGCATTACAGTTCGTGGAAATTTTGGAAAAATGCATCACAGGAATAAAATATTTAATAAAGCTGAAATATTTTTTTATTCTAAACAGCATATTTTTATTCTGAAAATGTAGTGAAATGTACATTTCACTCAACTAGTGTGTCATGGTTCTGCCACCAGACCAAGAAAGACATGACATGAGGAGGCAGAATCATGACAGAACCTCATGTTTAATGTGGAGAGAGGCATTTTTGGCCCTTATGGCTTGCCATACACTCTCTCCGGTCTCATCTTTGTCGCCGCCCCCCCGTTTCCTCATTATTGATTGTTAATTATTTCATGCCCCACAGCTGTCCCCCTCTTGATTTGATCCCTTTATAATGGCCCTGTGTTTTCTGTCCTGTGCTGGTTCATTGTGATTGTATGGTGAGTTCCTGTGGCTTGTCAAGTTTAATCTAGTGTAGTCATTTGTAAATTGTCAAGTGTCATGTTATTATATTCCCGTTTTGTTATGTTACCCCCCCCTCGTTGGTTTTGTGGTTTTGTCTTTATTGTTATTAAATGTGTTGTTAACCCCTTACCCTCTATCTGCACCTGGGTCCTCTATCCTTGTCTCACCACCCACGATCATGACATAGTGTTAACACATCATGAACTATTAGTGTAATGGACAATACTGCAACAATACTGCAAATGATCATAATGCCAAACAATATATAAAAATTAATTTGCTACAAAATTCATATAAAACAAATGTTAAAGTCATTTGTTGGATTAAAAATACTTTCTGGACTTTCTGGCCTAAACAGTTCCATGTGTAAAAATATGGTACAAATTATTTCAAAATAAACATTTAAAGGATCGTACAGCTTTTCTAAAATAAAGAACTTTTATTGTATTTCTGTTTTATTTGCTGGATTTGAATTATAATGTGTATATCTATACAGTGACTTGCAAAAGTATTCATCCCCCTTCATTTTATTCACATTTTGTTATGCTGCTGCCTTATCTTAAACTACTTTAAATGATTATTTTTTTACATTAATCTACACTCCATGCACAATAATGACAAAACAAAAAACTGATTTTTGACATCTTTGCAAATTTATTAAAAATAAAAAACAAAAATAAGTACATTGCATAAGTATTCATACCCTCAACTCAGAAAATGGTTATAGCACCTTTACAGACTCAAATCTTTTTGGGGTATGATGTGAAAAGCTTTACACATCTGCATTTGGCAATTTTCTGTCATTCTTCTCCTCAGATCCTTTCAAACTCTGTCAGGTTGGATGGAGATCATCAGTAGACAGACATTTTCATGTTTCTACAGAGATGTTCAGTTGGGTTCAAGCACTAGCTCAAGGACATAGACAGAGTTGTCCATAAGCCACTCTTGCATTGTTTTAGTTGTGTGCTTAGGATCATTGTCATGTTGGAGAATGAACCTTCTGCCCTGTCCGAGGTTCTGAATGTTCTGGGCTAGGTTTTCATGATCATTATCTCCGTATTTTGTGTACAGTCCCTGAAGCTGAAAAACACCCCCACATCATGATGCTGTTTCCACTACACTTTACTGTTAAGACGGTATTGTACAGGTGTTGAGCAGTGCTTGTTTTTCTCCAGACATGATGCATGAATCTGAGATTCATCAGACCAGAATATCTTGTTTCTGACAGTTTGAAAGATTCGTTGAAGTATGTTTTTGCATATTTCAAGTTTCCATGTGTCTTCACTGAGCAAAGGTTTGAGTCTGGCCACTAAGCCATAAAGCTCAGATTGGTGGAGTGTTGCAGTGATGTTTGTCCTTCTGTAAGTTTCTCCCATCTCCATATATGATCATGGAGCTCAACCAGAGTGATCATCAGCTTCTTGGTCACCGCTCTAACCAAGACCCTTCCTCATCGATGGCTCAGTTTGGACAGGAGGTCAGCTCAAGTAAGAGACCTGGTGGTTCCAAACCTCTTTCATTGAGGATAAATGGAGGCTACATGCTACTGTGAACCTTCAATACAGCAGATTTTTTTCAGAAGTCTTCCCCAGATCTGTGCCTTGATACAATCCTGTCTCAAAGCTCTACTGGCAGTTCTTTTGACCTCATGTCTTGGTTTTTACTTTGATATGCATTTTCAGCTGTTGCACCCTTTATAGAGAGGTATGTGCCGCTTCAAATCATACTTATTCAATTGAATTTGGCACAGGTTAACTCCACTCGAAGTGTATAAACATCAACAAGCAAAACTAATGCTTCTGAGCTAAATTTCAAGTGTCCCAGAATACTTATGCAATGTACTTATTTTTGTTTTTTATTTTTAATAAATTTGCAATGATGTCAAAAATCTGTTTTTTGTTTTGTCATTATTGTGCATGGAGTGTAGATTAATGTAAAAAAATAATCATTTAAAGTAGTTTAAGATAAGGCAGCAGCAGCATAACAAAATGTGAATAAAATGAAGGGGGATGAATACTTTTGCAAGCCACTGTATATTAATTACTTTCACTTCTTTTTTTTTATTCATTTATGTTGTGTACCGTATGAGGCACTCTAACAGATCAACAAGAGCTACAGCACAGTATACGTAGTTCTTTGTTTTACATAGTATTTTACTGCTCACCTGTGAATGTGTCCTCTGTTACACTGCCTTTTCTATTTCACGAGTTCGCCTCGCAGATAATAAGTACGGATAATGAGGGACGGTGAGCGGGCCCCGGGGCCGATATGTGCCCGTACTTGGGTCGTTAATTATCTGGTTGGTGAGATTGGTCATAGCCAACCAGCCGGGTTAGTTATCTGCACGTGCTCCTCCCGAACTTTGTTAATAAAACATCATTTACATGACAAATCTGTATGTCACAAACATTATTGACTAAATTAGGAAAATATATGCAAGCCATTGTGGAGCTTCTGGTGTCTTTATGTATTTTAAACTATTGACAGAGTAGGCCTATTCTGTTCAAAAAGACAACAACTACTCATCCTTAATCAACCTAAATAATTCACAGCATTTAGAGTTGCAGTTAATTCCTTTGCAATATTTTGTGTTCATCCTCTTAATATTTTGATAATAACAATGATGATATTTATATTTCAAATATTTACACATTCCTTTTATTTATTTTGTCCTGAAACTGTAAACATTTACAGTCACGCATAGAGGAGCCACTTTTCATAGAGGAAGACACTGAATAAGTGGAAGAATGAGGAAGAAATTTGCTGACCAATGTAAATGAATGAATTGACAGGAATGGCCGACATAATATCCTCACACATCTTGTTTTCTTAAGCGTTTTCTTAAACTGTATATTAATGAAAATACAACTAAATGTAAAGTTTAGTTGTCTTTGTATAAAACACATGTTTGACCACATCATCATAACCAACCTTTCCTGCTCATCACGTGCTCGATTTTAAATCTGTGAGCTGAAACCGACGCCGCTGTCCACGCGCTCTACTTTATGAATGGATGGGAGTGGCGCTGTAGTGTGAGTGTCAGTGTCGTCACGCTGTTAATAGGCTCTGGCGCTCGTCAGTGGATTTGACAGGACAGCAAGTGGACACCGCGACAGCATACGACAACAGCTAGAGCGAGATAGAGTCGGGCTTTAGGGGCAAAAGGCAACCGGAGGCGATACGGTGATCACCAGCGCTGTGTGACAGAGGCAGCTCACATGTTTGAGGGGTGGGAGGATGTGTTCCAGGAGACAAAGGAATCGCAGGCATGTAGTTTTTTTGTCCGCCCATAGTCAACTCGGGCACGTTTACGGACCGAATAATAAAAGTTACATCCCTGTATTACATTAACGTTCATGTAAATACTCACCCAACTATTTAATGACCGAGGTTGGATTTTTTTCGGGGTTAGTCACTACCTCAAAAAAGCTGCGAACACTCACAGAATCTTATAATCTTTATTGTTTTTGGAGTATGCGTTACAATATCTGGATATCCTGAAGTGCATTCCTCCAGAGTTCTAGTAAAGTGAAGAGATCGTTCTTCAAAGGCGTGACAAAAGCAAACGGACGACACAGACAACTCGCATCAGCACCACAATATCCACCCTCTCAGTAAAGGCGTCTGCAGATTTGGGCGATACGAACACATTTCTTCTTGTCTGTTTGGAAGCGCTCTTAACCCAAAGTCCTGCGATCCCCGGACCGTCAGAACTGCTGCTCAGCAACTATACCACTGAGTCTTGGGCTGTACAAACTCAATGACTAACGCCAGATTTGTATTTATCGTTTTGGAAAAAGGACGCTAAGCTGTCTCGTTTTATAAAGTTAAAAGCAGTGAACGTATTGACGAGCTGTGCATCCCGAAAGATTCCCGAGGAGAAATCACAGTAAGGTAAGCGTTATTCCCAGTCAGAAAACTTCTTTAGTTTCCAAAATGATTACGTGTTTTGTCGCATGTGTTTTGGTTCGGGTGTGTGCATTGCATATCGAGAAGGTTATGGTTTGTTTTGTAATAGTTTAGTTTTGTTAACTTTAGTGACTTCAGAAACCTATTCTGTCAATCTGCTGTAGCCTAATAGCCTAAGTTTTGTGCCATTATTGTGTACATAGTTGTTTTTTCTGAGGTAAACATACATGCACTGTGCGTGTAATGTTATGCTACGTAGCCTATGCCAAAACTCCAGCTTACCTATAACTGTCACTTCCAAAAAGGACGATGTCTTCACGTTAAGTCAAGTGCAACTTTCACTCCTAAGCGATTTCTTCCAAGAGCTTACTGCCTATGCCTGAAGTCGCTTTTCAGGATGACTGTTGCCATGCTCTGGCAGTGTTTTAAAAAGAGCGAGCTTCCCACCTAGGAGGCATTTTATAGGCATCATTGGCGCGTTCTGGGTCTTGCAACGCGCGTATAATAGCCTACCAAAATGTTGCATGTTGAAATTATGCCCACAAATAGACAGCTCAATATTTTTTGAAACACAGCCAATGTTTGTTTTGTCAACTGTATCAATAAGTGCCCACGAGTCACTTGTATAATATCGCCTGATTTCTATAGATTGCACACGTAGGGCACGCTTACAGCTGGGGAAATCTCGATGGTTCCCTGGCAAATCGGCCTGCGTCACACTTAGGCTACATGAATTCATATGGTTCCACATAAATTGTATTTTCGGGGAGTTCACACAGCTGCGTAAACACTCACTGCCGGTCATAGTCCGCACCGCACCTTTCTGTTCTTTCTTATAATGAATCAAAATCCTAATGCAAGAATAAACGCATGATAATAACGATTTAATTACACTTATTAGATTACATTTCAATTTTATTTAAAAAGTAACTGAGGTCGTTTTAAACAATGGAGACAGATATTCGTTGTAATATCCATTTGGTTTAGGCATTTGGATAACTTTTATGATCTGATCTGGATCCATGACTGAGCTGACTGATTTGTGTCAGCTCTGTTAATGAAATTTGCCATTGTTAAACTCGCACATTCATATCTGTAGATTTGAGGGTGCCCACATTGTTTGGACAATACAATGGTATTTAAAGAAAATAGCAAAGAAATGAATAATAACTGGCTTTGTGTTGTCAAACAAAAGACAGTAAAAGCAGACAATTACATGCTTTTCCCACCCATTTATTCTTCGTGGAACTAAAACCACTGTTGCTTGGGTGAGGCATATTGTAGAGCTTGTTGCCACCCACTCTCTCTCTCTCTCTCTCTCTCTCTCTCTCTCTCTATCTTTGTCTCTCTCTCATTTTTCTCTTTCCAACTCCGAGACTCTTGGTGACTTGAGCTTTCCAGAATGCTTGCACTCCACACATTCCAGGCCTCTCAAGCACCAAGGAGCTGGCCAGCTCTACACAGCTGGGAGCCATATAAGACTGTGGGGCAGTTTATTGAGCAACATCTTTAACTCCGTTCTGTACTCTCTATGGCCTGACACAAGGAGGAAAGGGAGGGGTGTTCTGCATTCCCCATGTTTCTTTAACGGGCAAAAGAGCCATCCAAATCCCAACTCCCTTTAGGAATACATACAGATGTGCATATTTAGAAACTACAAGGGCAAATTCTGAATTCTGAACGCACACGTGAGATTAAATGCTGTTCATTCTTGGTGACTGCGAGCAACTGACCTCTGTATACACGCGCACGCACATGCATATTCGAATATGGAGAAAAGCAAACATCTTTCCCCAAAGCACATGATATCCGTCTGTGCTGGAAAAATGTAGTTTAGAGAGATGGTCATTGTACAATGCTCTATCTCCCTCTGCGTTTTTGGCTGCTCTCACAGTTGTTTTTGAAACGGGAGAGTATGCAAAGAAAGTTGAGGCCAGGACAGCAGGCCGATAGCAAGAGAAAAGAGAGGAGAGAGGGAATGGGAGGAAAAAGAAAAGAGTAGATCCTCAGGAAAACATGCAAGGGGTTGTGGGAAGGAGGATCTCAGCTGCATACAAAAAGATTGTTTGAAAAGGACAATATAGAGACAATAACAGTTTCCCGGCTGTAATCACAAGACAGTAATGGAGATAGGGGTAGTAGAAAAATGAGTAAAGTAGTAAGTAACAACTGTACGTCTTAGTAATATATTGAGAAGGGACCTTTCAGAGAAAAGAAATGTAGAATCTGAGCACTCTCTGTTATTGAGTAACTTTGCTAAGGGTCTCATAGCCCTTTCGCATGTAGCCAAACAGAGGCAAAGGGTTTTGTATTTTTTTTTGTTTGTTTGTTTAAACTAGACAACAACCATCCACTTAGATAGAAAAAGAGGCTTGACTGACACAAATCTGTTTTGTATTTACAGTACATGCAGGGACGGGGTTATATTCTTACACAATAATTAGAATATTATGAAAAAGCAAGATTTCCTCCTTTTTTTCAAGTTACATTTATTACTGCTTTGTTGTGACTTAAGCATGTTAAAATGTTTCATGCAGTACATGGAGGAGGTGTTCGCTGGAACTATTCAGTAATACGGTCCACTGCCATGCTCCCTGTAGGCAAGATACTTCGCTTTTCTGCTTTCTGTTTGTCTGTTCATATGTGTATACTTTGAGATCCATGGAAACAGAGTTGCATATTGCACAACTATTGACACTTTTAGGGAGCATGAACCCAGTCACCCAGAATTGCTCGCTACTACAGGAGATTGAAATCATTGCCTTAAGATACATACATATTTTCATCTTACATTATTGTTTTCAGTTTAACAAGTTTAAGGGGTTATATACTAGTTTTATACTGTACTGTTTGGCTCTTTCTCTGATTTTAAAATGCTTGTTTGCTTTTAAGTAAAATTTGTAATTTTGTGATTCGTCTTAAACCTGGTTGGTTTGGTAAGGTTCTTGAGAAAACCCTTTCTTGAGATTTTTTTCAATGTGAACGATTGGATAAAATGGAAAATACTTTTAAAACCACTAAAATGGTGAGAATAACTGTTGCATTCTATTATACTAAATGTTAGTCTATTGGCTCTTGTACTAGTAGGCCATGTAGTGCTATTCGAATCAGTCACATTAATCTGTATGCACATTCACTTACAAGTCATTTACAGATTTGTCAAATCACATGTATTTGCATTGCCACCGACTTTTCTTTAGTATGTACACAGATCTCACATTACATTTACAGAAACATTAAGAATATGCTTTTTCTAAAAGGCCTTGGGTAGCTAGATGATTTAAAAATAACCTCAAATTTTTAATTTTCTATTTGCATAATATGGAGCAGACTATTAACTGTCCTGTTTTTACTGTTTTTAGTTTGTTTTCTTTTGACTTACGAGGCTTCTGCAGAGTAATATTTAAACAGGAGCCAGATCCAAAAGCAACACTTGTCACGGTCCTACCTTCTTGTTTATGAATTTCTAGTCATGTGGCAGGATCGGGACAGAGCCCTTAGGTTTTATGTGAGAAAGCCATGAGTTGTTTGTTTTTACTTCTCATGTGTTTTCTCGTGTCTCGTCATTTGCCCCGCCCCTCTCGTTTCATGTATTGCTTCCCTTCCGTGTCTAATGTTCCACACCTGCCCTCGCTTGTTATCCTTCGTTTGTCTTACCTATAAATGCCCTCATGTTTCTTTGTCTTGTGCTTGTGTATTGTAAAATGTTACGTATCTGGATGTCCTGTGTTTTGCTTGTAGATTGTCCTGTCCCTAGCCGTGCCCGTGTTCTGTGAGTGTTGTGTTCTACCCTTGTCATGTGTTGAGTTTAGACGTTTGGTCGTGTCCTTTAGTTTAGTTTTTACTGTTCTTGTTTCGTTTTGCCCCCTCGTGGGAAGTCTTTTGTTTTGTATTCAGCTCTTAGTTCTGTTTTCCCCATCAAGGGTGTTTTGTTTGTGTTTTTGTTATTAAAGTATTGTTTCATTAAGCCCTTCACTGCCTGCCTGCATTTGGGTTGTTTCTTCCACTGTGATTTGTGACAACACTAGTCGGGGCAAAATATTTTTCAGTTTCTTTTGCTTTAAGACACCGTGGATCAACTGGGGGTTCGGTGAAGGTAATAGAATGAAATTGTAACAATGTTCGTATAAAAGGAGGAAGGACGCGGGAACCGGCGAACTTTAAACAAACTTTTAATCAAATAAACGCACAACAAAACGAAAGTAAAAGGCCGACAGCCACCTCACGGTCGACTGCAGGCTACACAAACATAACTAAAACTTAACAAATCCAGGCCTGGTCCTCTCTCGTCGTGCCTTCCTGTCGCTCCTCCTCTTATGCTTCCGGAGCTCCTCCGTGAGAGATGCGAGACCGGTGTAACGCACAGCTGACACTCATTATCACTCGCGCCACCGGCCTCGCTTCGTTCTCTCACGGCTCTCGTCCCGCCTCCCTCGTCACAGAAATGTTCATGCTTCCTTCACGGTTTGAATTACCATCTTTTCCAAATTGTTACACATGCAAGACATTATGACTCCCTTAAGTTTTCCTAAAGCTATTTTGGGTAGGTGTGGGATTCATTTAAAGAGAATTAGGAGGCCTTGTTTATACTCCTATGCTTGCTGCATGTACGTATGGGCATGTTCGTATGTTCATGTGTCTGTGTGAGGAAGAGAACAGAAAACTTAAGATAAAATCAATCACATAATTTAAAGTACTTGTTTTACCACTAAATTAAATAACTAATTTAGTAAAGTTTTTACTGCTATACAATTTACATGATACAGGAACACACATGTTGACACAAATGCACCACAGTATAAATCTGTTTGCTTTTTTTGAGCTGCCAAAGCAAAGTAACCAATTTAACTGCTTGCTAACCACATTCCAAAATAGCACACCCAACATGATCGGTGATCTCATAAGAAGGATATACATTAGAGTATAGTTTGCCAACACAACAAGTGAGTCAGCAGAAAAAAACCTGTACTGCAGGGAGTGTCTGGTGTGGCATTTTTGGTAGGAAAACCCACAACTTGAAACTGCTTGCTGCTGTAATTCCTTCCATAACAAAGCACAAAAGACAAAATTTCTTAGAATAATGTTACACAATACAGTATCAATCTTAGCTGTTATATATAGTTTAAGACACTATTTGGATGTATTTAGACATTTTGAATGAATGAATAAATAAATAATTGTCCTTTTAAGCCGAGTGGCATGGACTGTACACCTTTTAATAATGACAACTAACAAAAGAAGTTTTAGATTGTGAAACATAACACAAATTACAGTTTAGCTGCAGTTATGTGTTCTTGTTGCTTTGAACATCTCTAATAGGCTACATGACCAAGTAGAAGCAAACTAATATAGTAAGTTATCTTGGTATGGTAAAATCATGTTTGGCAAGCAACCGCTCATTGCTGTTTCTTGCTGATTCAGCTCATATTTTGCTGCATTGCTGGCATTCATTTCAGTGAATATTGTAATAGGGATTTGCACACTACACAGTGCCACTGTTAAGGTAAATATAATACTTAATTTTTTTACTCAATTATTTGCATTTTTCAATGAAACATTATACAGAACTATACAATTCTTTTATTATATTACATTTGGTCACAGCTGTGAAATTAGTATAGGGATTATTTAGTAGTCTTTTGACTTCAGGAGAAAATTATAAGCATCATTTGTTTACAGATGCCACTTGGTTTGATATTTTGTAACCGTATCAATTCAAATAAGTGATAATTAAACTTTTTAACTGTGACTTGACGTGTTTAAAAATGTTACAAATATTTTGGGGGGCAGCAGTACACATCATAAAAGTGTAAAATCCTTACACTGTGTCTACACCGGACGCGGCGCGATGCAACAAAAGACAATAGAACCTATTAGAACCCATATAATAATACATTTTGCCCACACTGGATGCGTCGTAACACGACACATGGCTTGTTCTAATGAGATTGTCGCGCCCAGGGGTGTCTCACACGTCCTGAAAAGTGAAGCTGCTGGCCCTTTGATCATCCCCTGGTTGCTGGCTGCAGTACGGGTCATAAACCTGCCCTCTCCATGTAAACAAATGGGACAAGAGCCACACTATAAAATCCAATTACACTTCAAATATTTTTTTCCAAAGATGTTTTCTGGTATTTTAGTCAGTTTTCATCACGTTGATGTATGTCCAAGTGTTCATTTTTTTAATAAGTTTGGTTTTAGTTAGTTATAAGATGTTATAGAAAAGGGGTGCGGTAACTTCGTTTACGATTGAGTCATCAGGGAATATGGGCAGGACCTTAATATCACGCTGCACTTCGTGCTCACTACTGCGCAGACTCTGGCTCCACTGACGATTCCTCCTGCGCATGCCCGGGCTCCAAACTGACATTTTTGCGTAACATGTCAGCGCCCGTCGTCGGACATTTTACGATCAATTCACTACAATGGAAGGAAGTGGCGTCACGCTGTCCATCTTTTATACAGTCTATGGTCGCACCACGTCCAGTGTGGACACGGTGTCAGTGTTAAACAGATCAATCAAAAATAAACAGTTAAATCATTATTTATTCATCCTCATGTTGTTCAACACATGTATATGGAACACAAAAGCCGATATTTTGAGAAGTGTGTCTCAAAATGTGGTTTTGTGTCTGTACAATGAAAGTCAATGGGGGCCACTGTTGTTCTGATGTTGTGCCAACATTCTTCAAAATATCGTCTTGTGATTTTAATTTCTGTTTAAGGCTAATTCACACTGATCCAACAAAGACTATACAAACACTGACATTCGGATTTAGAATGAACAAGTTTGTTGGCATTCATTAGCCTTTAATGAAATCATCCAATTGTCTTTTCAAGAAGAGCTAGTTTTAATGTCGAGTCAGTTAACAAAAACCTGAAAGGGTGTATATTACTATCTGGCAAACCACTAAAATGTGGTTCCTCCCAATCTTTATGCCTTGGCTTTTGTGCATCAGTACATTTCAGTGACAGTCACCATAGCTAACACACCCCAGTTCAACAACAATCGATTGATAATTGTTCTTCAAAAAGTTTTAGATCAAAGCTGTCAGTGGTTTTGCTCCATCCCACATAAGCCACTGCACTGGTGTTGTGATGGTAATGACATGTGATTGGTTATGTTTGGCCAATAGGAGCCTAATGTGACAGGCCCATAAATAACATCAATATAGATTGTTCCAGTGCTCGTTGGAGATGCTGTTTTAAGTGTTCAGCAAGGTGCCAGACAGTCAATTTGCTGTGTGCGCATATGTTTGTGTATAAACTCTATGAACTTGTGTTTTGTGTACATAGTAGTTCCTCTTTTTACAACTATTGTTCTATTTCTGGGTCTAATTTTTTTTTCTCTTCTAACCCACACTGTGTGACAATACATTCCAAGGCAGTTACAGCATCACAGTCAACAGTTATCTCAACAAAATCACTTCCTGTTCTTTCTAAAAGCCCCCAGCCCAAAGAGGGAGAGAGAAAGAGATAAAGTGGAATGGAGCAACAGAAAAATGTGAGCCATTGAAAACAAGATCAAGTTCTCTCTCTGGCCTAAGGTTTATTTCTCTCCCTGACTGGTTCTTACACAGAAGCAGATAGGTGTTTAAGACTCGTTTTCACCCGCATTAGGTTCTCACCGAGCAGAATAACACTGATGTTGTTCATTTCCACATTCCCCAGAGGTGGACAGTCAGATTACAGTTTGGCCTGAGGTGATTCAAAAATATTTGTTTTGGTAACTAACTTTGGTATGCTAAACTGTTTAATCAACCTGTGAATCCATGCCACATTCTTTAATATCACGTTATACTGGTTTAGACATACATAGAGAATACACCGAGATAATATATTAAGCTAGGTGTGTCCTATGATTACCTTATGTTTATTAATACTTTATGCTTGCCTACAATACATACAGAATACACCCATGTCCATGAATTTGACTGATTGCATGCTGTGACTTTTATTTTGTTCCATGTTTAAGTTGATGGTAGAATTTTGTTTATGTTGTCGCCGCATTGAAGTTTTACCATGAAATGTTCCATCATCTCCAACTATTTGAAATAGTCAATGACAAACGCTTCGCAGATGTAGCCTGAGGTGTACAGTATCTATACACCAAGGTCACGATAGTATTCCTGAGGTCTGACTGTTGGAATTATCAGAAAGCCAGAGACACACTTAAAACTTTTAGATTCATAGCTGTGACAGAACCTTTTAAGCACCTTTATTTTTAATAGTGCAGGTCCCAGTAGGAGTTTACAGTCAGCAGATAATGTTTAATGTCTAAAGATTCTAGTCTTTAAATTTAAGAACCTGTCATTTCCAGTCAATCTTACAAAGATTTTTTAAACATGCGGCTGACAATTGTTAAGATTCCCCACTAGATTCTAAAGAGCTTTTGATTGGTCAAACATTTATTTAGGTGAAAGTGAGAGATTGTAAGTTATACCGGTAAAACTTTAGTATAGGGACCAATTCTCACTATCAACAAGTTGCTTATTAGCATGCATATTATTAGAATATTGGCTGTTTATTAGCACTTATAAACACATATTCTGCATGACCATATTCTACATCCCTAATCCTACCCAATGCCTAAACCTAACTATTAATAAGCACCAAATTAGGAGTTTATTGAGGCAAAAGTCGTAGTTAATGTGTTGTTAATAGCGAGAATTGGACCTTAAAATAAAGTGTGACCCTTATATCTTCTAAATGTTAATTTTGTCAATATTTATAGTAAAAGTCAAAAACTTTAAAAACTTTTTGGGGACTTTAAGTCTTCCTCAGAATCATAGAAGCTTGTGCCATAGGACACAAGTGTTCATAGACAACTGGTTATGGGTGTTAATGGCATGTAATGAGGTATCAAAAACAAAAGAGTATGAGTTGCATCTAATGAAACTCTAGCCATGAAGATGACTTTCATTATCCTTGTATGACAGTGCGAGCGTCATTTGTGAAAATGTTTCTCTGCTATAGCCTGACTCATCTCCGTCATTATAGTTCCACTCTATATGCTATACTTGCAAAACTACATTATCACTTAATTCGAGGCAGATTTGGCCTGGTTATCTTGAAAGAAGCTTGTGCGCTAGTGCACTCAGCGCTGGTGTAGCTCTATGATTAAACAGGTGAGTAAAGGCTTAATGAGATTAACCTCTTCATTTGAGCGGGTTGTGCTTAAAGATGTGCACATTTAACGCACATCTCACATCCTGCTAAGAGGGGCGGCACTTTTATTTCCTGAATTACAATAAGATTAGATCTCACTCATTGATGACAGGAACCGCATAGCAGAGGTTATCAGAATCACATCTGAACTTCCAGTGGCTCATGGATTCTGATAGCCCAATCATAATGAGGCTTTGCTGGTCAGACATCCAAAGGCTCACCAGATCCAAAGCATAGTCAAGATCACTCTTCATCAAACTGCTTTATGTCAGGAAGGAATGCAGGGCATCTGTTGACCTCTTTCCACCTCCAAGCCCTCAAACTTCTTATCCCTGGACATCTCTTCAGGCCTGTTGTGTGCAATAAGGAGTGATGTAGCTGCCATCACACAAATAAAAGCTCCACTTCATTCTCTAGTGGGCTGGATGGAAGAGTTATGTCTTGTAAGGAGGACAAAGGTGTTCTGTTAATGAAGGTGTCAATTGATCGCTGACCTTCACTTGAGAGCAGAGCATAAAGTTGAAGGATGTGTCAGCTTTCAAAACGCTTCTTGTGAGAACAGACGATTATATTAGAATGCACTGTTTACGTATTAAGGGGGAAAGTTGTCATGTACATAAATCAGAACAGTAAGTAGGTCACATGTTGCACATTGACTGGCCTGAACTCCCAGTGCTGACATACTTGGAGAGCTTGAAATTGTGGGTTGATAAGACAGTGTGGCCTGTCCTAATGCTGTGGAGATAAAGTCTGGTGAAAACAAGCTGACTTCTCTAGTCACACGCATGCATGCACACAAACACACACACATTCTCCTTTGCCCCCTCTTTGCAGCCCACCATCACACTGTAAGCACACTCAGTCCCAGACTTGTCTTTCTGTCTATTCGCCTTTTCAAGATTCAGGATTCCAATAGGCTGTATTGGTATGATAAATAAGTGATGATGCTGCCAAACAGTTACTACACAGGCCAGAAATACACATACCACATATAGAGATGTTTCTTTCTCTTTTGCTCTGCTCAGCTACACTTCCTGTACATCGTTCTACACTTTTTAACCCCCTTTCTCTTTTTTTAATCTGTGTTGTTTTTCTTAACCTTATCTTTGTTTGAATGTTCTGCACACAACCTCACAAGCCTCTCACATGGGCAACACCATGCCTTTGATACTAATAAACCTCCCTCTGTTCTGAAAATGTCAATCTCATCTTTTTCTCCACAGTATTTGCCTGAGGAACTGTGTGTCCATGGCACTAATTCTTATCCCTTCTATTAGTATGTTAGACATAAGGGTGCAACATAAAGTTCCCACTAATGTTGTTGCCTGACTGTTTATCCACTGTTTTCACATTACTGAAAACTGTGACTTCCTGTTTATGCGGCTCAACTTCATAGAATGTTTGCTCCTTAAAAAGATTCCCCATTGTATAACAGGGCTGACCTACTTTGCTCACATGTAGACTAAAGCAGAATATATTTGCAGTAGATGTGAGAGTGATATTAACCCTGATAGTTGAATGTATAGTAGTATCATGGACAATCTGGTCTGGATTCAGTATACACAAGCCACAATAACAAATATAGTTCAACTCTGCAGTTTCGCAGGTTTATCCGGCCAGTCTCATAGAGCACAATAATTTAGAGCCTCTGACATTTTCACTAACCTCATAACACTTCATTCTTTATAAACCCACACAAATCCCAAAATTACCATATGGGCTTAGCATTGGGTTCCACCTCTCTCCCTAAACTCTTTGATTCTCACTTCTATTCCAAGGGGTCTAGGGGCCACAGGGGCATCACTTTCTCAGGACCTGCCACTGCACTGGCACTGATATGCCTGCTAGACTCCAGCTGGGTCTGAGATGGACACAGAAAGGATGGCATTGACTGAAGTGTGGGAACAGGGTCTGCTTTACTAAAATCTTTGACTTACAGTGCCAAACCTGTTCAGTGACCTCATGATCAGACTCCATGATCAACAGTCCAAATGTTTTAGGACAAGTTTTTAAGACTGCCTTGAATTGTTTCAGTAAATATGTTACGAATTTAAATAACACAAAAACGGGATCGTTACCATGGTGTTGTGTCATCTGTGCGCTTTGTTCTTTTCGGATCGTTATGGAGTGTCCTGTTGAGTTGTAATACCAGTATATATCGCTAGAGGTCAGTATGCATTACTTGTGGTTTATCTGGTTTAGGATATCGCATGGACAAATAATTAATTGCCCATGTCTTTTGTATTGAAATATATAAGGGTTTTTCCTCAGAATGTAGTCGTTTTTAATGTAGATTTCCTTCATTTTCTTTCCTTGTCAAGCCTCTTAAGAGCAACCCTTTAACATGCTCACAGATGATATCAGTGTACCACACTGACTGAATACCTTGAATACTATTTCAAGTAGTTATAAATAATGTCTCACGGAATATTTGTCAACGAGGGCTTTGTTTTGTTTAAGAGCATTTCCTACACATACCCATTTAGGCCTATGTGTTATTTGATATTGTTGAAGTGATCACTTTTAAAATTGTGAATACACACATATCATCTGGTTATAACATGTAACATGTTATTATTTATCTAAGAAGAGTGTATAATAAAACACAGCTGTTTCTGTCTGTTATCCTTTCGATTGGGTTAATTACGTTCAAATAGAAATCTGATAGTATTGTGAAATATATCGCTTACGTTATCGTAACAAAAACAACGGCAGTATCAAGTGAATATTCAGTGCCTCTATATCTAGTGATTCAATGCGTGTCAGAAGTTCAGAACATCTAAACACAGCGCGTGTTCTGCCGTAGAAGACGTTTTGTAACAGGTCCGCCTGTCAGAACGTATGACTGACTAAGCAAGCGCTCGATAGATTGTGGGTTAAAAAGACGAGGGTTCCAGACGGGGCGGGGCTTTGGGTTGGGATAGACTTGATTGGCTGTCTGTCACAGTTACATGAATTCGGGGTGAGTTCAGTTTGTGTGACGCAAAGCAGGGGCGTGTCATTGGCGAAATCAGCTGTAGAAACAATAACAGTCCAGCGAACGCCCCAAAATGAGTGCTTACCTATGAATGTTCAAGCGTCGTTGAGACACTGAAGTGCAGGTGTAGCAGACTCATTGGCTAATATTCTTCGCTTCATTGTGAAAACTTACCAGCGCATATATCAGCTCAGAAGAAAAGGCGAGTGTGAAGATGCTGCTTTTGTGACAGACGTGACACCACAGCGAGTTTAATTTAAAGGCACAGAGTTTATAGACGCATCATTTAAAGGCTGCATTCGATCTCCTTGCGCCCGGTTTAACGGGAGCCAGGAGCGAACCACGCTTAGACTGGCATGTGGGTGAATTCTGGAAGCGTCGGAAGGTAAGGTGGTGAAATTTCACTTTTGCACACCAGCGAGTCACATGTTTCGCCTCGCAACAATCATGTAGCGATTATTTGCGGATTCTCCGCCACCGGTGCACAGTCTTTGCTCGAATAAAACACACATACTAACCACCACCGCCCATCTAATGCTTGATGTTGGAAGCGTGTCTTCGTGTCACGTCGCGACTGATGTAACTCTTCACCTCTTTCGTTTGGGCAGCTAGTGAGTTGCCCTCTGTTTTCCGTTAGTTTTTTTTTTTGTTCATTTCCCGCTGCGCATTCTGATTCGATGGCGCGCATGGGCTTGGCTCATCTTTCTTTGCACCTCAGGTCTTATACATGAACTCAATTCACTCGCAACCGTTTTATTTCAAAGCGATATTACTGGTTCGCATATATCAATGAATCGTTTCCTGAATGGGTGCTGATGTAGTGAAGTATGAATGGGGAGTTGTCAATGGCTGGCCTTGCACGTTTCACACAATACCTTTGCACCTGATGTAATCGTGGGAAATATCGAGACTGCTTAAATCTGCTCGAAATATTAGCAGGTTTTGTTTATTTTTAGGCATAACCCAAGCTCCTATCAATGCTTTTTGTTCAGCAATCATTGACATATTGTATCAATATTACTCGTCAATGTTCAGCTACTTCACACGCACACATTACAAACTGCAGTGAACATTCTGATCTGCACTGTAATGGGCTTTCTGTTCTTATATGACTCAGATTGTAAACAGCCTTCTTTTACAGTTACTTTATCTGACTAAATGTTTAATCTGGGTGTCACGCGTGGATAATCGTAAAACAAATACAAACTGCTTGATCATCTAAAGCGCAAGTGCCCACAGATAAGATGCTGCTGTCAATATCCGCCAGCACTGCTTGCACACACTCACTCTGGCAGGTCCGTTGAGAACTAAAGTCTGGAGACCTCTCAGTTTTTCCATAACTAACTTTAATGAGTCACTCTTTGCTTAGTTGTCTCTCAAGAGCAAAGGTGCGGTTAAGAATACAGTGCACCTGACTGCTCAGCTCCACAGGGTCTATGATGCTGTGGTCAATGTGGGACGCTTTGTGAAAACAGAATTGATTCACATTTTGGTGCACATCTCTCTGTGAGCTTATATGTGTTGTCTATGCTGTGGCCATGGGTGTCCGTTGTTAGAAATTACAGTCAGTTCCGGTCAGCAAATTGTTAATTGTAGAACATCTACAGATTGACACCGCATAATAAGGAAAATGTGTGGTAATTGTGCCCACTATTGCTATACCCAAATCATTCAATTTCCATGGACTGATAGAAATCCACACATCATATGCACTTTGTATAGTTGTCTTACATATTCATAAATGTGAAAATATAAAATGAAGCATCCCTAACTTTATTTAACCTGCTCGAGAACACAGTGATTCAGTTGAGTGGTTAATTCCTCTGTTATTTCCCAATGACTGATGGTAACAATGGCAAAGATCCAATTCATTCTCTGATCCCAAGGACTCAGCACTCTTAAAGACTTTGCAGCATGGTTATAAAATGGGATCGATCCACTGACTCCTTTACTGTTTGCTGAGTTACATAAGTTGTCTGTGCTCATCTCACTTGAAGCAGTGCTTGTTTTTACAATGTAAACATTTGAAAATGTGCCTTTGCAAACCCTCAGATCCTTTTGTAAAGACTTGCACCGGACATGGATTTTCTAATGCATTGACAGAAGCGCCTAAAATTAGGTCACTATGTCAGACAGGGGTTAACCTTTAGCTTGTATGTTTATCTAGATGTGGATAATTTAGTGTGTATGCAAAGGGAACTGTGTCCGTGCTTTTGGGAAGGTCTGGAGTGAGTGTTTTAGGACGGCATTAGCAGGTGCTTTCTAAGAGTGAGGGTTAGCTGTGGATTCTGGTTATGTGGCAGCGGGGAGAGCAGCCTTTGCCACTGGAGCTGTTATGTAACACACACACGCACATCATTGGAGGGGTGAGTAAGTCTCCCCGCTGCCTGGATCTGTAGAACGACTGAACAAGCGTTCAAACTTACTGAAGAATTCTCTTCTGTGAGATTTACAAAAATGTTTTTCGATCACTTGTTCAGTTTTATTGATGACCACAAAATATACACAATATAGCATTTGAGAAAGAAATACTATAGCTGAACCTACTGTACAATAGTATACAATAGAAAAAGTGTATATAAAAGTGAGCAGATAAAACCTTACTGTAAATACAGTTTTGTGCACATTCATCATAGTGTTTTAACACAGATGAAATATATACAGCATTTATATAATGTATAATAATCTTTATTGCATAATGCCCAAGAGAATATTGCTTATTAAAAAAGAGCACAGTGGCTGGTTATAAATGGAAAACTCATGGCTCTTAGCCCGAATATTTTGGAACCCATTGCTCTGTACAAAACAGTTTATTTTTCATTAACAACCATATTCGCTTGTGTGTTTTAGTTTGTTATCACGTTGCAAAATTCCTCTCTCTACCTACGTATTCAGACACACAACACGCTCGCACACACTTAGGCTGGCAGGACCGAATACAGCAGACGAACTGTTGCGTGGGTTGTACAGTGTTTGTGAATGGAGTGGGCGTCTGCCACGCGTCTCATCTCTCTCGCTCACCTCCCACTGTTTCTATCACTGCCTGTCACTACAACAAGAAACAGCGTGGCACACTGCACATCTCATTCCTCACGACCAAACACTGACTCACTCCACTGACTCTGCTAAAAGCTTCATGAGACACTCTTGTCTCTGGTATCATTGCTTTTTTTATAGCTATACATTTGTTTGTGTGTGTTTGAAAAGGAAGTTGTGTATGCTGTAGTTGTTCTTAAAGGGACAGTTAGATTTCATTGTTCTGCTAAACACAAAGGAAGATATTTGGAAGAATAAGTAGTAACCAAACAGATCTCATGCCCCGTTGACTATAGTATTTATTTTCCCTACTATGGCAGTGTGAATGGGGGATGAGATCTGTTTGGTTACTGACATTCTTCCAAATATCTTATTTTGTGTTTAGCAGAACAAAGACATTTATACAGGTTTGGAACAACCTGAGGGTAAGTAAATAATGAAATAATTCAAATTTAGGGTGAACTGTCCCTTTAATGTAATTTTCGGCTGGGGAATGTGAAATGTTAAGGAAGAGAAGGGTAAAGATTGTTTTGCCTATGTCTCTTTAAGTAGGAGAAATACTAGGGCTGTGTATTGGCAAGTGCCTCCCGATACGATGCATATCACGATAGATGGGCCACGATACAATATATTGCTGTGTTTCGATACGATACACATTTGCGGTATATTGCAATACTTTAAATAGAAAACATAAAAAGTAGAGCTAGAAATACAACATGCTGTGCACCACCGGGGGTTTTCTGTAAGGATAAGTGTAAAAACATCCCTTACCTCTGCAGAGTGGCCATGATGTGCGATGCATGGACCTTTAGATCAGAGGTTTGGGTTCTCAAACTGTGGATTGCGCCCCTCAAGTGGGTAGCACAGGGGAATAAGGTGGCTTACGCAAGTCACTTGGCTGTTGTGGTGCATTACAGTTAAAACAATGAACATGGGCAGTATAAAACCCCTGGTTCATCCGTGCTGTAAATGCGCTGGTGTCACATCCGTGAAAGCACAATAAATGTCATTGTTACTTTTCTTAATAAACTTTTTGTCTAATGCACTGCAGTAGCCAAGTGACTTGTGTCATGACTTGCGAAGCTTACAAACAGCATTATTTCATATAACTCATTACTCCATGACTTATTTTGAAAACCAAAGCACACCCACACATCAGTTCTGAAAGCTCCAAGCGTTCTTATATTTTTCGCCATGCTCACTTCCACTTACTTTTGGCCGTATGTATATGACATGATAAAAAAATTATTGATAGTAGAGGTATCACTATCGATACACTATTGAAAAAAAAAATATTGCGATAGTTACATGTATCGATATTTTTGCACAGCCCTAAGAAATACTGAGGTTGGTATTTAGTAGAGTATACAGGAAGGTGCAAAGTACACAAGCTTGCAACCACAACTCTACTTCCCCACTTTCTCCTTACTGTGATAGAGGTTATGATCTCCCTTCGAAACCTTTTTTTTATTGTGCAATGTGTAAACATATAACACTGCACATTTGCAGCATCCTTTGTAAATGTTGGTGACTCTCACAAAACGGTTACATAGTACAATGATATAGTTTAGAGCTAATTTATCACTCTGCCCTTGTTATTGTTATGTAATAACATAATACCACTGATATTTCCATACCACTGATATTTCCGAGAAGTGTTTCTGAAACCTGAAAAAAAAACTCAAGGCAGGCTGTGACTTGATGTCCCCCTCATAAGGATTTAAAGTGAGCACCACTGCTCTTTTACATATTTTTATGTAAATTTGACACTTACTTTGTCTTTGCCAATATTACCACCTGGGACGGGTAATGATAGTCGACTTAAGTACGGTAGGGTCAATAAGTGATGTAGTTTTTGACTTATTACTAATTTAGTTAATTTTTAGTTTTTGGATGTTTTTAGTAGTGTGCTGACAATGTGTTTATGATCATACTAACTATAATATAATTTCGATAATATGAATCTGAAAATATATTCATCTTAATATTAAACAAATTTGAAAATGTGTGCAGAAATGATTTGCCTGCCTACTTTTCGTCAAGCAGATCAGAGTGAATTAAATGAATGAGAGCCAATTTTAGACCCCAGTATATCATTGGATGCCTGAGTTGTGACATCTTTGACAACGGAACAATAAATAGTGGCCGTATTAATCTTTCATGAACTCTTTTTATGGAACTTAAGCTGACTTGGACAGGAGAGCTCTGAACGGTTGTAATGCAGATAGCTGTATCACTGTGTCCAAAGAATGCACTGCACTCCGTTGGCAATGGCAGCTGCTAGTGTGTTTATTCAAGGAAATTCTTTATTGTTTCCCAGAAAGAAAATTGTGCAACACAGGATACTGTGCATCTATCAAGTGTAATTCAAGCCACGGTGGGTGCACATTTAAAGCCACAGAACAATTACGGGTTCCATGTAATTTAATTTTATAACGCCTCTTTATTACAGTGTTGTTGAAATAAAGATTAATTTTAACAATTGCTCAAATGTACGCAACTACCTCAAGCAAAGCAGCTGAGCTTAATAAATAAATGACTGCAATTATTAGGATGCATGCAGATCCAAACATACAGCTTTCATTGTTTCAGAGAAAAACAGTTGGATCTCACATTGCTTGCTTTTGTCTGAGAATATCCTAGTTGTCATGGAAATTATTAAGTTACAGTCATGTGTCGGCATACAGGCCTTCTAGTAAAGAGCTGCTGTTTTGGTCACAGTGGATACGTAGAAGGTTTAGCTATAAAAGGTGTAAGCATTAATGCTGTCTGGTTTACCATTGGGATCACTGTTCTCCTGTACAAAAAAGAAAGAACTTTACCACTGGGCATTGGTTAGCTTCAGCTAGACTCTTCTACAAAGAACATTACATAGAAAAAGTAAAACATGTATTTGAAACTCTTTAAAAGTGTTTATTGCCAAGTGCAGAATTGTGTTGGCTGTTTATATTGTTCCTTCCTTAGACAGAAATAGCACCTGACCCAGATTTTTGTTTAAACTTTGAACATTTGGTGAATGAATATTCAGTATTTATGATGCCATTCATTGTTTTGAGCCTGTGTTGACTCACATCAGCCTGTGAATGGGCCGTATTGTGTGTGTGTTTTAAGAAAAACTGAAACAAAACACGACTTTTGGACTTGAACTCAGGTCGCCCACACACAAGCAACACTACACACATGTCAAAGCGCGTGTACAGTATTGCAATTTGTACTGAGTGCATTGGTAATAAAAAACACACAGTAAATGTATCTAGAAAAAAATTCAGGATCAACTTTTTTGGAGTCAAAAATAATATGGACAGCATTTAAACTCTCTTTTTCTCTTTCTCTCTCACCCAGGGCCCTCTCCATGGATATAGACACAGATTATGAACGACCTAATGTGGAGACTATAAAGTGTGTGGTGGTGGGTGATAACGCGGTGGGCAAGACCCGGCTGATCTGTGCCCGTGCCTGCAATGCCACCCTTACTCAGTACCAGCTGCTTGCCACCCACGTGCCAACTGTCTGGGCCATCGACCAATACCGCGTGTGCCAGGAGGTGGGAAGGCCTTTGGCATATTGTGTACACGTTGAAAAGCATTGAATGTTGACATAAAAACATCTCATTTGCCGGAAGCCTTATACTGAAATACCTACACATAAATATCTATCTTGAAATACACATAAGCATGATAATATTCTTTAACTGGTGTGTTTATATACTATACTTTTGTTCATATTAAAAATAATTGAAAAAGAAATTAAATTAAATTAAATAAATTTAAATCATTAGGTTCATATAAATAAATAACTAAATAAATATTCACATAAAATATAATCTGTAATACAATATTTTTGTGTGTTAAGAACGGAGTTCTCCCTTTATGGTTACGACCAGATATTTTGCATAACATTTAAATATTGTAGAGAGAGTAAAATTGTGTTTGCAATGGTGTATTGTTACAATTAAATCCCACTGAACAGTTGAAGTCTATTGTTTAGGTACTTGAGAGGTCACGAGACGTGGTTGACGAGGTCAGTGTCTCTCTCAGGTTGTGGGACACATTTGGAGATCATCACAAAGACAGACGCTTCGCTTACGGCAGGTCAGTTACACTATTTTTTGAACCGCCAGTCTATAAGTGTGTTTGGCCTAATGTGTTTGTATTACGCCGTTATAAACGTATTAACGCTTTTTTCAATAATATTTTAATATGTCTAGGTTTAAGATGACATCACAAACAGCCCTTCTGTAACATTTGTACCCACCCATTTAATATCACTGCCCCCTCATTCTAAATCTAAACAGTCTAGACTGGGTCTGTTTCCCACAGTGCCATTCCTCAGATCAATCTTTCGTTTGTTTGCTCTGATCTCTCTACGCTCTTGGCTGTGGCATTTTTTGTCCTGCCAAGGTTTGGTTATTGCCCTAATCCTCCCAACTGGGAAGGTAATGTGCTGTAAGCCCAGCCAAAGATCACTGCATGGAGGCTCTTATTCCCAGCGCAGCACAGGGCAGCGGAGGAACAGTGGATCAGCAGTGGTGCTTTGGCTCAGGGCAGTGCAGCAGATCACAGGAGCTACTGAACCAAGCTGAGAGAATAAGAGAGATTGATACTGTTCTTGAAAGCTGGTACGGTGGACGCTTAATGTGTTTGGACACTTAAACCACTTGTAAAAAGGGGGTATGAATTTCAATGCATTAGATATCAAAGTTATTTACATTTGCATGAAATACCGCTAGACCTTTTTTCCACCACTAACTTGACAATTCTGATGCTTAATATTCTAACTGATCCACAAGACCACCAAAAGTTATTCATGAAAATTCTGTCATCATTTACACAGACTCAAGCTTGTTCTGATGAACACAGACAAAGATATTTGGAAGAGCTGGTAACCAGTTGACTACCATAGTAGGAAAAATTGCTTTTTAAATTTCTTTGTTCTGTTGAACACAAAAGAAGATATTTTGAAGAATGTAGGACAGAAAACAGTTCTGGGGCCCTTTTGACTACCATTGTCATTTTTCCTACTATAGTAGTCAATGGTGGCCAAGAACTGTTTGGTTACAAGCATTCGTCTAAATATCTCTCTTTGTGTTCATCAGAACAAAGTATTTTATACCGTTTTGGAAAAACTTGAGGATGATGTAAATAATGACAGAATTTTCATTTTTGGGTGAACTATCCCTTTACATATTTAAAATACTCATGTTTTTTAACTCATTATTTATAGAAAAATGGTTAAAGAAATACGGTTAAGGTGTTTAACCTTACTTGTAGAAACTTTTAGGGACTGCTGTTAAAGGTTGGTCATTCATTACATCATCTGGGCCTGACTAAAATTTAGCAGCTGATTCTAATAATAAATTCTAAGGGAGGGAATTGCTTACGTGATCTAAAACACACTTATTGCTGGTGGATATAGACCTTACGGTGATGAGCACTGTCAACTTGCTGCAACTGAGTCTGAACCTTTGTCACCCAGATACCACACACATTACTCATACATACAGTAAGATACTATAATTAGAGGTCATTGCATGTGAGGTTTTTGATTATATTTATATTTTATTATATTATATTTTATTTATAGCAGTTTTATAGTGTTGTGGGTGTGACTTTTGTTGTTGTAGAGGTGTGAAGTAGTAAATTAAACCTTATTACTTATTAATAAGTAATAATTTATACTTTATTACTTTAATTTGTAGTATTATGGAGGATTTGTACTTTGAGTTATATTGAAACTAAATGCTTAGCCATTACTCAGTGAAAGATCAATCTATAAACAACTATGTTAAAGCAACACTAGAGAACTTTTGCTACGGTTCTCCCATGTGGTTGATAGGCTTTTTTTAACTGTTACAAGTGTTGTAAATAAGGTCGCTGTATAAGCTTCCCCATGGGCAGTACAATACACGTGAATTTGTTTAGTAAGCTGATATTACCGGCGAATGCAAAAACGTTGTTTGGAAATCATTTCACACTCTTCCACAGGCAGGGGATGGGTGGGGCTTTGTGTACCGACCAGAAACACGAAACTTACAGAGTGTGGTTTTAGCAGCTAGGAGGCTGCTCAGGAAGCAGCGTCAGTAGAATTCGTCCAGTTAATAGTTGTTCAAATACTGAAATAATTTCACTAATTTAGGTCGAAAAACTACATAGTGTTGCATTAAAGTGTCAAACAGCTACAGTACAAAATCTGCTGCAGAGTTTAAAGTTTAACAGTTTCAAGCAACAGGTTTCAGGACAGAGGTTTCAGTTTAACATCTGGTGTGCCCTAGAGACATTGTCAGGCCATTGAGAAAATTGTGCTTGAACAGGTTGCTTTACAAAGTGTGTGCTTCGAAGTTACTCTAATGAAAAAAGTCTCAGGAGTCAATTTTAATAGTTGAGGAAAACGTTTTTACTTTTAAATATGTAGAAATTGCTCAAGTATGTTTTTGGCTAGACACAATACAAACTTACAGTTAATTTCTATAATGTGGGGAGTTGACAAATAAAACCATAAAAGTGTCCTATGGCGTGTCAGTCAAATCTGAAAAAAAATAAAATCTCGTATACACAATATCATAATTTTTTTTTGATGTGTCACACCATAGGACACACGTATGGTATATTTGTCAACTACCCATGTACATTTGACACCTAGTTGTACAGTATATGACAATAGAAAACCAAAGAGAGGGAGAGTGAATCCATGCGAATGAAACCACAGAATACAGTACGTGTGTGTGAGATCTGACACGTCTCCCATAATGTTTATTCACGAGTTCGCCTTGCAGCTAATGAACTGAGACGGATAGTATGGGTGTTTGGCGTGCTGTCCCGGGGTGAGGGCTCCGAGCTCGGTAATCCTCCTCGAACTCGGAGCACCTGCCCCTTGACCGGGGAGAGGGCCCCGGGCTTGGTGTGTGCCCGGACCCGGATCATACGGTGCTGAGGTAAAAATGGGGTCGTGGTGTGGAGTCGGGGTGGAGTATTGATGTGTTCAATACTGCACACATTTTGTGTGTGCAGTATTGAACAGATGCAGTCAGCTGATAAACCCAAAGCCAGCTCAGCTGTTGAACCTGCATCTGTGTGTGTGACATGGCTCATTGTAGAGAGGATGCACATTTTAATGTTGGTGCCCTGTTATGGAAACACAGAATCACATGATCTACACTTAACCTACTTAAGCTAAACACACACCCACACAATGGCACATTTAACAGTTCTTGATAATGTTTATCAAACCCTAGCTGCTGACTCCATCAATTATTTATACCTTCAGTGTACCATGGTACAGCCACATAGCGTTTTATTAACAGGTCTTGGCTCTATTCATAGAGAACAGTGCTTGCTATAGATCAGTGGTTCTCAACTCTGGCCCGCGAGATCCATTTTCCTGCCGAGTTTAACTCTGATAAAACACCTGACGAGGCTAATCAGTGACTTCATGAACAGACGCGTTCAACTTAATGCTGGGCTGCGCAGATTGTTTGGCATATCGCATTAAAGTACCGCGAGAGCGATTTAAATGCGTACCGAGAAATCTTCACTTGAATCGCTACCGCGGTACATAAATGTCGCTGATAGATTTGCGCAGTGCCGCATTAAGTTGAACGCATCTATTCCTAAAAACGCTGATTAGCTTCATCAGGTGTTTTATATCAGAATTAAACTCGGCAGGAAAATGGATCTCGCGGGCCAGAGTTGAGAACCACTGCTATAGATCATAACAATTTTATTTCTCGAATGCACTCTGTGTGTTAATATCTGTCTCTGAAGAAGACTGTGTTTACAGTGAAGTCATTTAGATACGCAGTGAGGAATTTGTACTTAGACATGCTCTACATAGCTCTGCAGAACACCACACACATGTATTACGTAACACAGTACTGGATGACCCTCAACACGTTTATAGCACATACGGTCATTGTTCAGTGAGGAAGATGGTCAATTATTGTTATGTGTGCTGCATTCTGTATTTATCTTTATTGTTTGACCCATTTCCACATATTCTTGCTGACATTCACATGTTCATGAACATACACTATAACGAAGGCACTTTGTAGGACCTTGATCTTCAAATGCTGTCTTAGTGTTCATATTTATATATGGGCTATACCTATAACCTCACCATATATGGAAAAAATAAAATAGGTTTGGCTATACTCCTTTTAACTGTTTACAGGTAAATGTCTTTATTTCTCTGTTATAAATTGATTTAAAGGATCTTCCAAGGAATTTCCATTGTTTAGTCACCATACACTAGACCTGAGCCAATACTAATGATAAAACATTTTTGAGAACCCATATTGTTTCAAAACAGTTATCATAAGTCTTTGTTTTGCATTGCTGTATGTTATCAACAAGCATTTTCCAGCATAACAACATACAGTATCTGAGAAATGTTTTCTGACACATATTCACTTTGTCATTAATGAACATGCATTAACAGTGTAAATTCAAAACTCTGTGATGTAATCCAGTAGTCCAAGTGTGTTCACATTAAAACAGCATTGCAGAGCTCCATCAGTCATTTGTGGATGCTGGTGTCACATGATGAGTTTGTGAGACCAGCTATGAAATATGAGTCAGACGAGGTTTTCTCATTTGCGCAACACCTTGCCTTCACATTTGATGCTAGTTCATGCTTACACATTCACTGTGTTATTACTATTACAATTATTACTGTGTCAGGCTGCTTGCTCACTGTTTCTTTATAAAGTTCATTTATGCCCCTGGGAAAACGGTAAAACCACAGGTTTCATTTCACAAAAGGATGATTATGATAAGTGAACTGGTGAACCCTTGGATCTGCAGCCATGCAAAAATCCCATTTAGCCTGATCATTCAAGTACTAACTAAAACATCACATTTTACAGATATATCTTCCAGAAGCAACTAATTATTGTGTTTATAGTGTGTCCATATTAAAGCCTCTGTGTAGGATGATGAGTGTCTAGGGTTTGCCAATTTCACGCCTGTTTTGATTTCTTTGTTTCAAGAGAATTCATACAGATTTCTTTCTCTGTATCTTTAGATCAGATGTGGTAGTGCTGTGCTTCTCGCTGGCCAATCCGAACTCTTTGCGGCATGTCCGCACCATGTGGTTCCCTGAGATTAAGCACTTCTGCCCCCGCACCCCGATCATCCTGGTGGGCTGCCAGCTGGACCTGCGCTACGCTGATCTGGATGCTGTTAACAGGGCTCGCCGGCCCTTGGCCAAGTACGGACCACATCCGCCACCCACTCATGGCTCGTATTCTGTTACTCAAACTTTAGCTTGAAAAGTTTGCATGAGCTTCCGTTTTGACAATGTGATCACTTATGCATATACAGTACTTAAAAGGTCCAGCCTTTTATTGCTCTGTTATTGCACTTGGCTTCAACAATGCTTCTGTTGTGTTTCTAGACCCATCAAACCTACAGACATTCTGCCCCCAGAGCGAGGCCACGAGGTCGCTAAGGAACTTGGCATTCCATATTACGAAACAAGCATTGTTGCTCAGTTCGGTGTTAAGGATGTGTTTGACAATGCTATCCGTGCTGCACTCATCTCTCGACGTCACCTCCAGTTCTGGAAGTCCCATTTAAAGAAAGTCCAACGTCCCTTTCTTCAAGCCCCCTTCCTACCCCCTAGACCACCACGACCCGTGGTGGGCATTCCCGATCCTCCGCCCATGGATGGAGAAGGTCCGGACTCTCTTTTCTGCCAGCCCTTGTGCGGAGATGTCCTGTTTCTCCTTCAGGGTGGGACCACTCACGTCTTCTCTCATAAGGTGTACCTTGCCACTTCCTGCTCTAAGTTCTATGACCTTTTCACAATGGATCTTGGGACAGCTGGCGAGGAGAAGGACGGCGAGGATAGCTCGGAGGGGAGCGAGGAGGAGGAGCAGAGCCGAAGAGGAGCCAAAGAACAGGCTGGGCGTACCAAAAGCCTGGACATAGATAAGGAAGGTGAAGGGGGTACCAGGGGTTCCAACAGGCTGCTCATGTTGCAGCAAGGCTCTTTGAGGACTTCACAGAGCGATAACTCTCTACCCGCCAGGAGCCAGCGCTCTGTGGGACCTCTGGGAGCTGGCCGTGCTCTTTTGGGATGGGGACGGGGTTTCTTAGGGGTATATTTGGAGATGGTAGATGATCCTGTGACAGGGCGACCAAGACTCATGACAGTAGTGTCCATGGATGATCTTATTCAGGAAGAGCCATTCCAGGTTAGATGATACTCAAATGTTCACACAATCTATAGTAATGCAATTCATTATGTTTAATACAAATCAAAGTTCATACAAAGCTTCTCAAAGTCATTGTTGGCCTTCACTTGGTTATTTCAGGCAGTCCTGCAGTACCTTTACACAGGTCACCTGGATGAGAGGCGTGGGGACCTGATGCAGGTGGCCACCATTGCTGAACTTCTGGAAGTCTTCGACCTGCGCATGATGGTGGCCAATGCACTGAATCGTGAGAGCTTCATGAATCAAGAGATTACCAAAGCCTTCCATGTGCGTCGTGCCAACCGCATCAAAGAATGCCTGAGCAAGGGCACCTTTGCTGGTAGGCAATCTGAAATATTACTTAAATGTATAAAGGATTACTCTCATTTACTTAAGAGGTTCAACCATAAACTTCTACAATATTGCTACACAAAAAATCTATTGAATATGATCATCTGCGTTTGGGGCGCAGATAAATCTGTAACCCTTCTATCTATTTATGATTCCACAATCAGAAATTAAATCTTTTTTCTCCATTTGTTGATATTCAACTAATTAGACACACAACAGCCAAAACAGAGACAAGTGCAGTTCTCATAGATTTTTGGTACTTAACTGTCCTAATTTGTATAGCACAAATTCTTCAAGAGGTTCTGGTGTTATTGGCTAATTTCCATTATTTGTCAGCGTGTCACATTCAAAAGTTCCTTGCAGTGACTTAGATTATCATTCGTTCTATTTTCAATTCCACAGCCCAAGAGAATTGAAATAGAATTTTTCACACTGTAGAAAAGTCAATTTGCCTTTTCTTCCTTCATTCAGTCTCTGTGTTTTTTGATGAGATTCCCAGTGCATTGTTTTACAATACCCCTTCATTGCAGTCAGTGAATATTTGCATTGTGTGAATGTGTTTGCATTTCTGCTCTGTGGTGTTCTGTGTTGTGTCGCTAACCCTTTGTTATTGTCATGTCTTGTGTGTTGTGTGCATGTTTGTTGTAATTAACCTCTTCCAAGAGACCTGTTCTCTCTAAATACATGATTTCATTGCACCATTCGCAGTTGTCATAATCTCATGACCCAACCATGAAGGTGCTTCTCTCATGTTTGAAAACCAGAACATTTTTCAACTCAATTGTGGCCTTTAGTCTCCTTGTGGTGTGCTGAAGTTTATAAACTGAAGCTAAAGAGATGTATTTGCTTTCCCATCTAGAGTAGAAAATAAGTTTTAAAAAAGTTGGAAGCATCCATCATCTAATACCAAAAGCATATTGCTGAACAACCAGCTCCAATCTTATCTGATATTCATCAAAAATGAGAAATGAAACAGAATCAGTGAGCCACAATGAACACATGGACTCCTCCAAGTTAGTCTCTAAAGAATTCAGTACTAAAATAAATTCTCCCCTAGTTTATCACAATCTGCCTGGCCCTCCCCTTACATTTTCTGTCATCTACCCTGTGGAAAAAGAAAAATTGCTCAAACTCTCCTGTGCTGGTTTACTAGTTCTAGGCTGGTCTGGATAATCCCTCAGCCTGGCAAAACTGGTCTTAACTGGTTTATGGTGGTCTGATCAGGTAAACGGAACCGAAACCCATTTTATAACCACAGCTTTAGGACCAGCAAACCAGTTTAGGTTGGTTTAAGTTTTTTATTCCCAGCAGGGTTATTCTTAGCCTTGTCTATCTGTGTATTTATTATTGGTCTGTGTGTTTGTGTGTGTGTTTCTGTCTTTTCGTCTGTCTCTCTGTTCGTCTGTCCACATGTCTCCCCCTCTATAGCCTCGACTCTGTGACACACGCCGAGATGTGTGCTCTTTTCCTCCCGGTTTTAGATGTGGTGTTTCGATTGGACGACGGTTATCTGCCTGCCCACAAACCACTGCTCATCTCAAGCTGTGACTGGATGGCAGCCATGTTTCGTGGATCCTTCATGGAGAGCTACATTGAGGAGGTGAACAGAGTGATACATATTCCATTTCAGTTGTATGTAAGGAAATGAAAAAAGGAAATAAAAGATACTGGTCTCCAGTCCTTATAGGGATAGTTTACTCAGTTCTTTCACAGTTCATTGCTCTACTTTAGTCATTGTCCAGGTTGGCCTGTTACCTAAATCTATTTTGACACCAATGCCATTTTATTTGATACCAATTGTAAAATTTTATGATCCTAGATAACAATTTTGATATAACAACGAAAAGTTTATTTAAAGTGGCACTTGCGTGTAGCTTTCAAGTAGTTCTTAAGTAAACATACTGCTTTATATTTTTGTGTTTTTTTATTATTCTGCATAACAACTTAGTGTAGTAATTAATAATTATAGTACTTCTTCAGTGTATTTAAACACATAATAATTTTGTCCCACCTATTCATGTTCAAATTCAGTACAAAATTCAGTCTTTACCATAATACCAATACTTTTCAACTGTACTGCAGGTACTTGTAATTTTGACACCAGTAATCCATGCGATATTGATTTAAAGTTTGACAAAAATTGACCATAACTAATCCAGTTTCACCAAAACGTATTTCTGGAAGAACTGGAAGTAAAGTAAATCGAGTCACCTTGATTCTTCCTACCCTGAAGGACAAATCCTAATAAGAAAGTGGCACAGGTAGTTAAAACTAGGCCAACTCTATGACAGCCTGACCCAAATCGATTTAGCGACAGGAGACCGTCTCATTCATATGAATGAGTTAACAGCCCCACAGGACTAAACAAGCCTCTGAGGGGAGCACTCCAGGCAGAGAGATGCTGAAATATTAGAGAGGTCCTGTGCCTGCGGGAACACACGCATGTACATTGAGATACTCAATGAAATTTGTGCTATGTCTATAACATCATAGTAGAATTACTTTAGGTTGGCATATATAGAAACATCAGAAGATGTTTTGGATTATGTAGTATATTTTCAAGTCCAAGAATGTAAATGGAAGCAACATAAACAAATCAAAATATGATTTTCTCATTATTTTGAAAGCCTACAACTTTAAAATCATACCTGCAAACTAGTAGCTTTTCTGCGAAATTCGTCATTTTGAATCCAAATATGCCATTCTTGTGAATCGTATACATCCGAAGAGTTTTTAGGGGGTAGTGATGGGAAGTTCGAGTCATTTTTGCGATTCGGATGTTTGAATCTCGTTCAGCAAAATGAACGAATCTTCGAGTCATTTCGTTCATCTGAGCAGAGTTAAATTAATGTTGCATGTTAATAGCCAAATTACCCCATAACGTTTATTTATGCTAGCTTTGATCAGATATATAATAAGAAATAACTTATATTGTAGTTAGGGACAAGTTATGAGAAACAGTAATTATATTATTTCCTGACAGCCATATAAGTTCTGAAATCTGTACAAGAAACAAAAAGGATTATAGCTCAACTCTAGAGACTTCATGCCCGAGTCATTCATTATTTTGCCCATATATGCTGCATTTACAGAAAACAAAAATGATTATGTCACGAATGGTGGGTGGTGAGAGACACGGAGACAGAGGACCCAGGTGCAGACAGCGGGTAAGGGGTTAACACAAACTTTAATAAATAAAAAGCACATTACACAAACACGACACAGTACAATGAACCAGCATGAGACAGAAGACACAAGGGCATTATAAAGGGGATAAATCAAGAGGGAACAGGTGTGAGACATGAACTAATCAACAAACAATAACGAGGAGACGAAAGGGCTGGAACAGAGACGCCACACCGGAGAGTGGAAGACCAACAGGGACAAAACGTCACTCTCCACATAAAACAAGAGGTTCTATCATGGTTCTGCCACTAGGTCAAGAGAAGCAAGACAAGGTGGGGCAGAACCATGACAGAAGCCCCTCCTTAAGGAGCAGCATCCTGATGCTCCTCAAGGAACAAACAAGACTACACAGACTGTGACAAAAAAACATTATACAAAACACGACCAAAAACGTGATACATAGGGAAAAAAAAGTCCAAACAAAGACATGGTGCCGGCACGAAGGCCGGCTGGACAGCACATGGTGCCGGCTGGATGGCCGGCTGGACAGTACATGGAGCCGGCTGGACAGGACATGGCGCCGGCTGGAAGGCCGGCTGGACTGGACATGGTGCCGGCTGGAGGCCGGCTGGACAACATGGCGCCGGCTGGATGGCCGGCTGGACAGGACATGGCGCCGGCTGGATGGCCGGCTGGAAGGACATGGCGCCGGCTGGATAGGCCGGCTGGGAGCCGGCTATCACCGGCTGGGCAGGCCTGGATGTCGACATGACAGACAGGATGTCGGCGGCTGGGCAGCGCTCTCTGGCAGCTGGGCAGCATCTCCGACGGCTGGGCAGCGCTCTCTGGCAGCTGGGCAGCATAAAAGCAGAATACACAATATCACACTACTAAAACAGTTAACTCACTAGCTATAGATATAAACCACACACCCGAATTCCAAGGGGTGGCCCCTCACCGCACCCCGGAGGTGTGCTTTCGTGAAGCGTCTTTGTGGAGGGCCGGCAGGATCTCGCTTGGGAAACAGACACCGCTCCTCAACCCTTACTAGGAGGGACATTGCCGAGACTCTCAACCTCTTTGGAAGGTGAGCCCGGCATGAACCTCTGGTTTTCAGCTGTCTGCTGATCACGGACGTCGTGCCCTGGTCAGAGTCTCGACCCGGAAAGAGTCGGCAGCACTTTGTATATTGAGGCTGGTCTCCGACTCTGACTTGAATGCCCTTCATCAGACCTCATTCTATCCCTCCAAAGGGAAGTCCGGCGTTATTCAAACTCATGATGGAAAGACAAGTGGCATCCAATTTTAAGCTCCAACACACATAGTGCATCGACCCCCCCGGCTGAAAACAATTCAAAACTCGTTTTCCCAGTATCTTGCTGGGTACCAAAAGGGACTGAAATTCATTCTGACGAATGGCATGCTTCGTATAGATGATAGACCACAGCGAGACAGTTAGGATCCCAGAAGTTGCTAGACAGCGGGTAAGGGGTTAACACAAACTTTAATAAATAAAAAGCACATTACACAAACACGACACAGTACAATGAACCAGCACGAGACAGAAGACACAAGGGCATTATAAAGGGGATAAATCAAGAGGGAACAGGTGTGAGACATGAACTAATCAACAAACAATAACGAGGAGACGAAAGGGCGGGAACAGAGACGCCACACCGGAGAGTGGAAGACCAACAGGGACAAAACGTCACTCTCCACATAAAACAAGAGGTTCTATCATGGTTCTGCCACTAGGTCAAGAGAAGCAAGACAAGGTGGGGCAGAACCATGACAGATTAGTTCATCTCCTGAGTCTTCGGGTTTAAGTCGTTCGTTCTTTTGTCACGTGATATGACAGATGCGTGTTTAATGTATTACGTAAGGAATAATTGACTCCGGTCCTTTCAATTATCGAAAGTTAATGCACACCCCGAGGTGGCGGAGTGGCCGTTACACCTCGGGTGTGCATTAACTTTCTATAATTGAAAGGACCGGAGTCAATTATTCCGCTTATACCACGGTCACAACACCACAAGATGTTGTTCCGATACCACAAGACGTTGTTACGATGTTTTATCTCAAGACATTTGTATGGTATTTGTCCCGGAATGCACTTGCTGGTAGGACTAATTTCTTACGCATCTCATCTGAAAGCGTTGCTTGAGCCTGCATATGCAGTTTTCTGAGAGCGAGAGGAAGACAGACAGTGCACATGCACACGCGTTTGCTTCACTGAGAGTGAAAAGACAAGTATCTATATTTGATTTGTTTTCGTCGTATTTAACACCCCTTTTGTATAAGAAAAGTATTAAGAGAAAAAAGTGACACGGAGGTTTCTGCGCCAGCTGCGGTTCTCGCAGTGGCATAGAAAGCTTCCTGCTGTGTGTTTTAAGTCCCATTTACCCATTCCACAGACGAATTTAAGATGTTGTTTTTGTTATTTTTGTGCTTCGTGTTTTATGTTTAACCCGCTGACTGTGTCATGTAGCTTGCCATTACCTTTGATATATGCTTTAGTTTTTCATCTGAAGAGTCCTGTACAGTGCTCTCGCCATTGTTGTTCAAATGTTCATGCTGTCCATAAATATTAATAGTTATTTATTCTCAGACAATGGAATTTGCCTGTCACTTTGTCTGTTGTTAGATACGTATTCAGTGGTGGACAGTAGGCTACATTTAAGTTAAACTGGACGCAGTGATATGGAACTGTAATTCGGTCGACAAATCTGGAACTACGTCATAGGTGTGCTTTTAACTGAAAATTAATGCACACCCGTCGAACGTTCGTCAGCCAATCAGAATGAAGCATTCAACAGCCCTGTGGTATAAATACAAAAATAACTTATTTCCTGACTTCCCTTACAAATATTCATGCAGTTTTTAACTCTTGCTTTTGATGCATTTCTGTAAAGTTATGTATTTATAAATCATTAACAATTTTGGGTTAGTTTTTTACTAAAAAGTCTCATGCAGTTAGCAAAGTATATAATAATAGGCTATTGAAATCATTTAAATGTGCAAATATTTAATAAGAGATCACTTGTGTAATATATGCATTAGACATAAACACTGACTGAATAGTTAGTTATTAAGATAAATTAAAAACACATGCAGAAATCCACAAGAAACATTTATTAATATTGTCGTGTTTGCGTGTGTAGTTAGTTAGCCTCATTAAGCGTTGGCCTGTGTGGATGCGTGGGAGCCACGACAAAGAGATCGCCTTCTGAGCATTTACTTCACTTCTTTAACAGGTTGGTTACATCGGTACACTCACCAACAGTACAGTAGTCGATATACACAGTTTGCATGTCAAACCTCACACTATTCGGTTGTCTCTCTCCGGCACAGGACGGCAGCTTTTCTGACCGTGCGATGAGCATGAGAACAACCTGTAGACTAAACTAGAAACTCCTCTATTCCCCTAACTCGCGCATACTCTCTGACTGACACATTACACAGCCAATAGGAATAGAGACAAGATGAACACAGAGGATAGCTTAAAGGGACCATGCTCTTTTTGCTACACTATCCCCCCCTTAACAATACTGAGTCCCTTCAGTAAAATGAAAACCGTAATAACCCAACAATTTCTAAACTAAAAAAAACTGTAATGAACAATATAAGACAATAATAAAACATTAACTGTCATATCTCATGGGCTTCCGTATTTCTCTTCCTTTATTCGTTCTCTTGATTGTCTCTTTTTCTCCTATGTCCGACATTAGTCCATGTCCACTTCTGTTCCTTCTACGTCGCCGAGCTGCCAGCTGCCGCTTCTTCTCCGTACCCTGGTTCTCCTGTGGTTCAGGGTCAGAAGAAATGGATTCCGTTTCACTGCCCCCCGGGGGTGCAGACAGTTCCGGAACCCGCAGGGGTTCTAGCAGAACGGGGTTGTCAGGGGTATCCTTACTCTTTCGCAGAATCTCACTCCTCTGACGTCTGACCCTCGCTGGAATCACGTCACAGTCATAGGGCTTGAGACAATCATGATGCATGACTCTCTTTTGCCGTAACCTCTGGACCTCATAAAGTACTGGGCCACAGCAGGCAGATATCACGAAAGGGCCTTTCCATGGTGGCTGGAGTTTTGGGCTCTGTCCTTTTTTCTTAGTACTCTCCCGCATATACACCAAATCTCCAACAATGTACTTCCTCTCCTGAGCCCTGAGATCATAGATCTTCTTTTGTCGTTGTTGGGCTGCATGGAGGTGTTCCCTGGCAACATAATGTGTGTCTCTCAGCCCTTTTTCCAGGTTATACAGAAAATCTGGCACTTCCACACTGTCCGACCTTTGCTCTGCGACACCGGACCATAGATCCTGGGGTTGGTAAACCTCCCTTCCAAGCTTGAGCCTATTCGGTGTGAATCCAGTGACTGCATGCTGGGAGCTGCTGTACGCGGCTGTAAGGAGCGGAAGATGCTCATCCCAGTTTTTCTGATCCTGGTTCACGTAGCACCGAATCATCTGAAGGAGCGTTCGATTGAACCTCTCTACTTGTCCGTTGGAGGCAGGATGATAAGGGGTTGTCCGCTTTTTCTTGATCTGCAGGAGACTACAAACATTTCTGAACAGTGTACTTTCAAAATTTCGACCCTGGTCTGTGTGTAGCTCCAGCGGTGCCCCAAACCTGGAGATGAACTCGTACACGAGTGTTTTAGCCGTAGTTTACGCCCCTTGGTCCGGCACAGGAAAAGCTTCCACCCATCGAGTGAACTGGCCAATAATGACTAAGATGTACTTGTTTCCTGAACTAGACACAGGAAATGGGCCCAGTATATCGATTTGGATCCGATCCATTGGTGGCCCTGCTTGGTAATTCTGAAGTTTGGCCCTCTTAGTCAGTCCAGCAACTTTGCAAGCATTGCAGTGCCCACACCTCTGTATGTGCAAATGTACATCTCCACCCATGCCATACCAGTGGAAACTTTGATGGAGTCGCTCTAAGGTCTTTCCTTCTCCCAAATTACCAGACTGCGGTGGATTATGACAGGCTTGTAACATTTATTTTGCATCGAGGCCGGTACTAGCAACAATAGAGAGGGATGGAGTCCTCCAGGCCTTTCCCAACGATAATAAAGGACTCCCTGATGAAGTTCAACTTGTGGCCAACACAGCCAGAATTTCCTTACTGCTGGACTTCTCAACGCAACGTCATCCTTTGTTGGAAGAACTCCTGCCTGTTTCCACTTGTGCAGGATGGCTAAATCAGGATCAGCTCTCTGCTCTTGTGCTAGCTTTTCTTTTGGGAAAGCTTCCAGCCAGTTCACCCGTGGTGCTCCCAACAATTCTGCAGCTGCCCTCTCTTTCTCACCCCTGCCAGGGTTTTCAACAACTTGTTCCCCTGTGGCATACTCAATGCTCCTTACTGCGAGTGGCACCACATCATCAACATCCTCTTCAAACCTCTCCCAGTGGTCATGCAACTTTTAGCAATGTTTACAGCCTCCACATGGCAGATTTGCAACACTGTTCCTTGCTTGATAGCAGTTGCACATATTTGGGGCCTCGCCAGCACGTCTTGACATCGCATCAGCGTTTGAGTGAAGTTTTTCAGCTCTGTGTTTGATGTCGAAGTCATACTGACACAGCTCTTCCAGCCAGCGGGCAAGCTGTCCCTCGGGATGTTTGAACCGGAACAACCAGGTAAGGCTGTTGTGATCAGTGCATAGAAGGAACTTCTTGCCAAGCAGGTAGTGTCGAAATTGGCGGGTATAGAAGACAACAGCTAGCAATTCTCGTCTCATTACGCAGTATCTCCTCTGAGCTGGTGTAAGGTGAGCGCTTGCATAAGTGATGACTCTCTCCTCTCCCCACTGAAGTTGTGACAACACTGCACCGATACTGTGATTTGATGCATCAGTGTCCAAGATGTACTTTCCTTCCACTAGAGGATATCCAAGCACAGGTGCAGAAGTTAACTTTACCTTGAGCTGTGTGAAAGCATTCTGGTGCTCCTCAGTCCACAAGAATGTTGCTTCCTTCCTTAGGAGTTCATTAAGAGGACTGGCCAGCTCCGAGAATGCTGGCACAAACTTCCTGTAGTAGTTACACAGTCCAAGAAAAGCTTTCAGCTCATGTACACTTGTGGGGGGGTTCACATCACTAATCAGAGATGGATTGGGCCGTATACCTTCGCCACTAACACATGGCCCAGGAAAAAGACTTGTTCTTTAAGCAGGTGACATTTGGATGGCTTTAGCTTTAGTCCATAGCTGAAAAGGCATTGGAATACAGCTTCAAGTCAATCAAGGCTCTCATCAACCCCTTTTCCCAAGATGATGATGTCATCCAAGTAGATTAGGAGCGTTTCCCACTGTAGTCCTCGAAGAACAAGCTCCATCGCCCTCTGGAAAGTGCTGGGGGCATTGCACAATCCGAGGGTATACTCATAGAGGCCATAGCAAGTGATGAAAGCGGTCTTTGCTCTGTCCATCTCATCCACCGCAATTTGCCAGTAGCCAGACTGGAGGTCTAAAGTAGAGAAGACACAAGCTCCCCAAGGACATCCAGGCATTCCTCAATTTTGGGGAGAGGATAAGCATCTTTGGCTGTCAAGCTGTTGAGGCGCCGATAGTCGACACACCAGCGAACACCTCCGTCCCTTTTGCGAATTAACACCACCGGTGACGCCCACTCCGAGGCAGAGGGTGTGACGACTCCCGCTTCCAGCATAACATTAAGGTGCCTCTCCTCCTCCTCTTGAAATCCAAGGGGAGTCCGTCTGACTGGCTGGCGTACGGGCCCAGCAGCCCCAGTATTTACCCTGTGTGTGACAGCTGTTAAAAGGCCAAGGTCTACATCGGAAACAGCGAAGAGAAATTTGTATGAGAGCAAGAGTTCAATAAGTCGTTGTTGCTTAGCATTACTTAATGTTCCACTTGCAGCGGCATAAAGGGCTTGCAGATTCTCAGGTAGATCTGTTGCTGTTGTCAGTCTTCTCATCTCTGAGTGATGTGTGTCGTCTCTTTGTTCTTGGGTGTTGGTACAATCCTTTTCCATTAGGTCCTCCTCTGGATATGTCTCTACCAAGAGTCCTAGACAGGCTCCCTTTGGTAAGGTTGTTTTATTTCTGGAAAGATTGCAAAGCCTCACAATCACTCTGCGCTCCATGGTGATGACAACACTGCCCGAGGCCACTGTTTCCTTGTTCAGGTAGGGCTCCAGAACTGTGCAGATACCAGGCTTTGGGTTGTCCACTTCACCCCAGACTAGACATTCACTTTCCGGTTGTAACATTGTCTCCGTCTCTAAGACCACTCGAGCGATGTGATAATCTGCTCCATCACCCCCAACGATCCTAGTGGGGATTAGTTCTTCTTCAATGAACACTCTACCACTTGTATGGATGGTTACGTTTGCAGCTTGCAAAAAATCCAGCCCCATAAGGACAGGGTCACGTATCGGAGCCACCAATAATTCCCACTCCGTGCACCAGGTGCCAATTTGAAATTTAACTTTCAGTCCACCTTTCACAGTCATGTCCTTTCCTGATTTCGCATTATGGAGACGTGTCAGCATTGTAGCTGTCTGCATACCGAGAGGAAACTGTTGATACAACGTCTCAGAGATAACTGTTGATACAACGTCTCAGAGATAACTGTTGCTTCAGCTCCCGTGTCCACAACGGCTTGTGTTGGAATGCAGTTTATGGTCACATCCATAAGCAAACTCGGGCCTCGGCTTTTTGCACGCCCCACTTGTGGTGTGGGGGACTGGCTCCTCCAGCGTTCTAGCCCTTTTGAAGTGATACTGTGGTTCTGATCGCTGCTGCTTTGCCTCGAGTTTCGTGGCGGGGTTGACGGCCTGACACACTCCCTGCGGAAATGCCCTTCTTCCCCACAGTTATAGCACAAACCTACTCCAGTGCGGTTGGGGCTTGGCGAATTTGTTCCTGCTCGTAGCCTGCCATCTTGTGTCGGAGACCACCCTTGCCTCCTGTCCTGGCTTACCTCCTCTGGCTTTCTCGGCTCCCTGGCTGCAAGATTATCCAGCTTCAATTGTAGCTGCTCCATCTTTTGCATCAGGATATTAAACTGATCAGCAGACACATAGCTCTTACTCATCTTCTCCATTTGCTCTGTTAGGAATGCCGTCTTCTGTGAGAGAACAGCCACCTGGTCTGCAGTAGCGTAGCACCTCCTCTGCAAACTCGGCTGTCGACTCCTTGAGCTGACGGAGCTCTCCCAGTTTCCTTCTGATTGTGGTTGGGGTCTCGCGCAAACCAAAGCGGTGAGTTAACTGCTCTTTAAGAAGGATGTAGTCCTCACAGATATTTTCAGGAAGCGAACAGACATACTTAATTGCTGGCCCACTCAGGCATTCGTACAAACAGTCCACTCTGTAGTCCCCACTCCAACTATGCTTTCTGGCCTGTCTCTCGAATGGTGCCAGAAATGCTTCCCAGTCTCTGCTACCATCAAAAACAGCGAGCTTTGCCTTGGGACCTTCCGTAGCAACCGGCTGGCCTTGGTAGTAAGGAGTACTAGACTGTTGTTCGACACTGGAAGTCTGTGGCACTGGCTGGAAACCACGCTCAGTGTTACGTTGTCTTGCGCCAGCTTCCATGGAGAGGGTAGCCCTGGAGGGACCCGAAGTACGTGCTCTCTGTTGTATTACTTCCAGCTCACCAGCGAACGGCCCACCCGTGACGTTGCGTGACCTTTCAGTAGTATCTTGAAGGAAGGGTGAATCTGTATAAGGCACCCTCCTTTATCTGACCACCGGCTGGGAGCTCTCACGTGTGTCACTCTTTGGCGCAGTGAACATTGACGTTTGTGGGGCTTGAGTACAACTTGTAATATGAGTCAATATTGGAGCCATCATCATTTGCAGTTGCTCATTATTCTCATTTTGATGTTCGCCACGATGTTATATGCGCCACGCGCTCGTGTGTAAACACATTAAGACAATTTATAATATAATCTAAAATAAAACAGTATACAATATTCATTAATGTTCCTGTAGGAGCTTGTTCTGTTGACAGACAGAGGCTTCAATTCCGCGAGTAGGCTACAGTTTGCAAAACTGTGGGAATGGATTGCAAAAGCGTTGGCACAGATTATGAATTTGTGGGTACAGATTTCAAAAACTGAGGGGACGGTTTACAAAACCAAGAGCACGGTTTTGTAAACTGTGGGAACAGTTTTAGAATCTGTGAGTACGGATTTTTAAACTGAGGGAACGAATTACAAAACTGTGGCCACGGATTTGCCGGTCTTGTTTTTTTTTCTCCGAGGGGTGACCAGACGGGCTCCGCACTTTTGACATCAGTCCCACACTTTATTTTCTCCCTGCCTGTTTTAAAACCGAAACCAAACTGTCAGACGTGCGAGCGCTTTGCTTCCGATGGACACGCATCCTTGGAAAGACTTAGGAAGGTGCACATCTATGGAGTTTATTCAGTCCCAAAACTCGCGCGCATGAAAACCACACGTGCTTTAAGTGCGCAGACCACGTGCGATTTAAGCGCGCAGAACAGTTCCACGAGCGTAAACACACCCTCGCGGGAGCGTAGAACAGTATCCGTGCACGGAAAAGAATCCTTGCGAGAGTGCATTTCTGCTCCGCATGCAAAAACGCAGTCTGCGAGCAGAGGCTTTGACGAGCGCATGCGCAATTTTGTCTATGCTCCTCGCAACTGCTCAACACTTGCTCGCTCGTCGAATTGACTTTTGAGACTTTGGAGGCGGGACAATGGCAGACTTCTCCTATCCTTTGATTGGTCACTTTTAACATGTACTCACCTACAGTCTCCAACCTGTATCTTACCCGTTGTACAGACGTCTTAATTTGGCATAACACTTGGACTCGTTGGTATTTGAACTCGGACTTGTCTCGGACTTGGTCATTGGTCTCGCAAATGTTCTAGTTGGTCTCGTCCGAGTCCAGCGATATTTGTTTTATTTTCTCCTTCAAAACAAAACATTGATAGAGCAATGTTCTTGTGATCCGAAAACTGTTGCCGACTCTCGACTCTAGAACGAGTCGAGAGCTCATAAGCTCTCGACTTATGCGCTCATTATGCGTGCTCATAAGTTCTCTTTTCACACAGCAGTTCAGTTCAGTGTGTGCTGTTGTTGTAATTAAATAACTCCGGTATATTGGTTCAAGTCCGCGGGACTGTCATGCACGCCAGAAAGTGAATAACTGAATTAATTTGTGGATAATATTAAGTGTTTACGGGAGACGTTAAACGGGAACGATTCAGCTGAACTGGTTCGACCGGTTCACTAAAAAGAAAGAACCGGTTCGAATGAACGATTCGTCCGCGGCGCGAACCAGCATCAATCATTCATCAGGCATGATGTCAGCGAGCAGCGGCATAATACAGATTGGTTTTACAAACCATAATAAATGTATCGACAGTGCGCTTAAAAGGAAACTTTTTGCAACAAAACTTTCCCCGAAACATGTGGGACAACATCCAATTTCGTAAGACACCTGCAAAGGCATCACAAAGAGAGGTAAGTTAATGCCATGTGTCAGAGTTAGCATTGCATTTGAGTATTTTAGAAAGTTTGGAAAGTAGGGCTTAAAGATAAGATTGATTGTATTTTTATTGTCATTGTGATGAACATGTTATTTAAGGATGGGCATCGACGTGCTTATGAACGAGCCGTGGAGCCTCTGCTCTTTCTAGCGGCTCCTCTATCGAACACACATGTGCACGGGCAGGCGCGCACATGCACGCACACACACGCACAAAAGTGTTCATTGCTGCACAACCTTGCTGTTAGGAGGGCTGATAAAAAAGTTCCTTAAAGTAATAAACAGTTACACTTCGGCTTTGTGACTTTAGTGCTATACCTATATAGTAAAAATAAAATGACCTTATTTTATCTGCTTTTTGATCATTACAAACAATAATGAAAATGATTATCTCAGAATAGAAGATATGCTGTCTCTTGCATCACATAAATTATCAATAGTTAAGTATGTGGTCTTGTAGTCATGATTTTTGTAGATGTAGTCTCTCTTGACTGTCTCAATTGGACTCGGTCTTGACTTGGACTCAAACCTCTCTGGACTCGGACTTGACTTGGACTCGAACCTCTTTGGACTCGGACTTGACTCGGTCTCGACTAGTCCTGGTCTTGGACTTGTCTTGGACTTGACAATGGTGGACTTGACTACAGCCCTATGATGTACTCTCTAAAATTTTATTTAAATAATTTATTTGTTTTTCTTTATTTGTTTTTGAAAATATTAAAACGGTCTATGCCAGTAAACAGATATTAGATAACTCAAATTTAATGACTACAGGAGACATTTAATTATATTATTATAGTATGTTCTTACATAGGTCATACATGACATGTGAGTTTAACTGCTATATTATATAGCATAATTTTTGTTGACAGATGTACGAAATCAAAATGTCACTTACTAAAATACTAACACATAGCTAAGGCAAGGTAATACACTAATCATTCGGTAGTAAGACAGGTAATCTGTAGGTGACTGCATGTAGGTGAATGCATGTTAAAGTTACCAATCAAATGAGCGGAGACATCTGCCATTGCCCCGCCTCCAAAGTCTCAGAAGTCAACTCAACGAGCGAGCAAGTGTTGAGCAGTTGCTAGAGCATAGAGAGAATTGCGCGCGCGCTCGTCAAAGCCTCTGCTCTCGGACTGAGTTTTTGCTCGCGGAGCAGAAATGCGCCCGCGCGAGGATTCTTTTCCGTGCACAGATACTATTCTGCTCGCTCGCGGAGTATAAATGCTCTCTTGCGGAGCAGCTTTCCGTCCGTGGTTATCATTATGCGCGCGCAGATTCCATGCGCGTGAGTTTTGGGTCTATATAAACTCCATACACATCTCAGAAAACGTAATCATTTTAGATGTTTACTTAGGATTTGTAGCATTGGGATCGAAGGCGATGTACTTATTTTTTATGAAAATCTCAAATTCGACCAAAATCCATATTTGTCACTTTTTTTCCTGTAGCTCAAAATTAGACCGTGCACATTCCAACTCATTATGCTGGGTCACATTTGCGTGTTGAAGCAAATATTGTCTTTTTTGGCGCCAGAAAGCATAATTTACATTATTTTTTAAAATTACATTTTTTTCTTATGACACGTATGCCACTAACAACCACCAAACACCCCCACCCATGGATTCAAACCTATTACCTTGGTGTAGGAATTATTCACAAACATATCGCCAACCGTACCTGGCACAAATTTACCTCATGCATTTTTTATTAAAAACTATTAAGTGGGGTGTCAAAGGTAAGGTTTCTCTGTATTCCTTTCTAAAGCATCTCACCTGCGCATAACTCAATCCAGGTCTATCCCATGCACGCTCTCTGATTTCCCCAGGCTACCGGCTGTCAGCTCAAGTTCTAGAAAGACAAACTCCCAGAGGGTAGAGATTCAGGAGCAAGCTGACCAGCACGAGAGGCAAAGAGAGAGAACTGGCTGGGTTATAGGTGCCAAGGCCTGCTGCTGAACTGGATCACCCTGGATAACATTACATGCATTACAGGGGGTTAGATTTACAGCACCCAAACTGCAGGAAATAAGATGCTGTCTTCTTTTCTAATCTGATGGCATTGGCTGGGAGATGTTACGTAGAGAGCAAATATGGTGGCTAGGAAGAAGTTATATAGCCAGTAAAAAGCGAAGTTAGCCAACAGACTGAAAGCAAGAAAGTTTCCAGATTATAAAAAGAAAACGAATGTGTACAGTACATGCCGCCGATGTATATTTCATCACAATAATGATGTGAGACACAGAGTTGCTAAGTGACTAGTAGAAGTCTCTGTTGGTCTGGGACACTGTAGTGAACGTTGTACTATTTATAGAATGAGGTTCTGAATAGAGCAAAGCCTTGTCATAGTCTGTGTGGAAGGCGTCACAGAAGGTGTTGTATAACCAGATATAAAGCGCTTGCAAGACCTCAGGGTGGCAAATTTTTATAAAGTGTTATTCAGTGGAGTAAAGCCGAGAGTTCACTCCAAAGTGAATTTTTAAATCTGTTCTCAAATGTTTTTGTGTGTAACCAAATAATCATTGATGCACATTGGTTCATGGTGCACAAAGTCAAGATTCATCCTTGATGCAAGCTTTACTATTCTAGCGCTGTGCAAAAATATCTTAAGGTTTTCAAGGTTAGGCAGTGCATAGTTATTACTGAGGACAGTTGTCTTTTCAAAAAAATTCAGTTCTCTTCAAATTCGTCTGTGCTAGTTCCTCATCTGAATGTTATTTATAGCTCTTTTTATATCAGATTTGTACTACATCACATGTCACTGAATTCTCAGGACCTGTTCAGAAATGTCCTGCCATCTGTTTTTTTCCCATGCAAAGCTTTTCAGAAACACAGGCAGTGTTTTAACATATGGCAGACGCTGTGGTCTCAGAATTCCTGTCAACATCATACTTTTGAGTGTGATTAGCACAAAAGCCAATGGAAGCTCGGATGTGAAAACTTGTCACTTTTCTCCCACGAGCGAAAGATGAAGTGAAAACTAAGACAATGAAGGCGGAGTCTGTATGGTTTCAGTGTGCACAGTAATTGTTAGTTGATGAGAAGGAGTCTGGTTGCTTTGTAATAGGTGACCACTTCCTGACACACAGAGCCCTCTGTTTCTTGACCTCATTTCTTCTCACTGTGCTTTCTATGTAGTTTCATTATTGTCTTTGTTTCTCCCTTTCAAAGGAAGAAATGAGTTATTTCACATGTGTTCCTGTACCTCAGTAGGCACTGCATAAACAGTGACAATGGGTTTGATTCCCCGGGACCACACATACTGATCAAATGTTTAGCTTTGGATAAATGTGCCTAAATGTTTAGCTTTGAATAAATGTGCCAGCCACTTGCATAAAAGTAAATGTAAAATTCATAAACATTTGCTTAAACTAGAATTTTGAGTCGTTTGATCTGGGCAAAGAGAACTTCCTCTCACTCACCGCATCATTATCTTTAGGTTTACACAGGAAGTTTCCATCTGCGTCTTTTAAGCCTGCCCTTTAGCCATAATGAGAGGTCATATTCACATTGACATTCTGTTAATTGGCTTTGAGACAGGCAGGTGAAGGGCACCCCCAAGGCTTCTGAAGTAGCGCTGAGTGTCATCTTGCTACCCCGTGACGTAACATCTCTGACCTATAGAATGTGCTTCTGCTCGGTGCCGCGGTCCCATAAACTCCTGCTCTAGTAATGGAAGCGGGACAGATTGTATTGAGACATTTTATGTTATTTGATGCATTTTTAGTCATACTCTACCCAAAAATGAAATTTACACTATCATATTCTCTCCCTCATACCATTTTAGGTGTATAGACAGTTTCAAAGCAACAACATAAACTAGCATTACTGCGCATGCGCGCATTCGTGGACTGCCCTTAACTTCCGGGACACATTTGCAATTAATAAAGTGCCTGTAGATTATTTCTGATAACAAGTAAAAGAAACCGAGAAGAACCGTTACTTGGCTAAACCTGCTTCTCCAATATTTTGAATTTAGACTGCGATACCAAGCTCAACCGCTAGATGTTACTGTCCCATACGGTTTCTTTAAAGGAACAATACAGGGTTTTTAGGAGGATCTATTGACAGAAATGCAATATAATATACAAAACTATTTCTTCAGATATGTATAAAGACCTTACATAATGAACCGTTATGTTTCTAATACCTTAGAATAAACTGTTTATATCTACATACAGAGCGGGCCTATATACATTGAATTCGCCACCATGTTTTGTACAGCAGCCCTAAACGGACAAACAACTCTACAACGCGCGTTTCCTCTCCCTCTCCCCTGCGGTATAGTGGTGAAACTGATCGCGGATGATCCGTGATCCGTACTGATCCTACTCTACTCTTCGGAATGCATTTTACCCGCGGATTAAATGTACATTTTCATCATTAAGTAAGAGAGTAAAACGCGCTCTCTCTCTACAGTTTTAGCACCAACACGCTCTCGCTCTCCCTCTCTCTCTCCAGTATCTGGACGAGTACAGTATTACAGCGGTTCCAGATAAACAATGACGCTCAAAACTGCTCCGTCACACAGCTAATATTAGAACAAAAACAACAACATATCTTGGTTCTAACAAACAGAAAAACCAATGTTACTCACATACTTCAAAGCAACAATCAAAGCAACCTCCTCAGGGGTGACTTTAAGACGATCTTTCTCTCCAACGACTCTCTGCTGGAAAGTATCTCCATAGATATCTGTGAGTATCTCTGCTAAAAGACTTAGTACCACGGATCCTAACGCATCTCTGCTGGACAGTCTTTATAATATTAACACAGGTCCTAGCTCCTGCCTGACTTTTATCCTTCTTTTTATACTTAAAACCCACAGACCATTTATTTTATGTAATAAATAAGACATCGCTCTTTCTACAGTCTTTCTAATGCCCGCATGATCTCTTCCCTGCGTCAACATGAGAACGACATCTTTTTGTACTATGGTGGCCACCGTCGTGTTTGGACTGAGCCATTCGTTGCAAATCTATAATACAACGCTAGTGGCCGCTGTAAATCAAAAACTGCGCCTTTAAATGCAACAAAGATACACGACACATTGAACAAATTTTATTTAACAAAATTAACATACAAGGTAATTCAACAAATTGTTTGTTTAATACAATTATTATGCAACAAAATAATCATAGAAATGAATATTAACATAAATTAAATAAAAATAGTTATGTCAGACCACGAAACAAAGACAAGACCGGAAGTTACCGGCAGTCCAGGCGCGAGCGTCGGATGAAATGTCTATATGTCTTACTTTCTTTAGCCAAACTTTAATTGGAATAATATTAAATAAAAACCTGGCTGTTAGATTTGTAATGCCATTGAATTGTAATGCCCCATTTTTGAAGCTCCTAAAGCATTTATCCATCATCAAAGTAATCGAAATGATATGTCTGTGGGTCAAGATAGGTTGCGTTATAATTAGAACATGTATAGATAAGAGAACTACAGTCAATATGGCGGCATGACGGCTTCACTTATCTATATATCACTATATCAGTACCAATGAGATATATATACATCTAGAATGGCATGAGGTAAATTTATGGGGTGAATGTCATTTTTTAAACCGTATTGGGGGGTATTTTAGGATCAGTGTATTGCTGTTGTCCTTCTGAAACCTTGTCTACATTTTTCAGGAAATGGAAAAAAACACTTTTTAATACTTTTTATTGGTTAGATATTTGCAATACCCAGTGACAAACATAAAGGGTGACTAATAATAATGATTTATGGCAAAAATATTAAAATCATGAAATATGGACGTACAAGGTTTCAGAAGGACAGTAACGATATACTTGAAGTTCGGTTTTATTGTGTATAATTAATCAAAGTAGATCACTAACCCCTTCAGAAGATAAAGTGCTAACGGTTTCTAGGTTGCTGTACGTAAGTGTCTGTCCCTTATAAGCGCAAACTCCTCGAACAGAATAACGTAAAAAGGCAATTAAATCCACTGTGTCCTGTCCTAATTCACAGAAGAATAACTGCTTCATGTGAGCGGTGTGACAGCATGAGGAGAAGGTTGCCATGGATTGATTCGCAGGCCCGGCACTTTCCTCTTTTTGTCTAATTCCTTAGCCGTTCCTTGGAGATGAAAGAATAAGCATGCCTTTGTTTGCTTGCCACCCTCCAGTCAAAGTAGTGTCAAAACAAAAGCTCTCCTCCATTTTAGCTTTGGGTACGAATGGGGTTAGGACATGGGCATGTCATGGGGCCTCAAGGGATCTCACCGATGTCACATGACTTCGGGCAGCTCTCTCCAGTTTGATCCAGATTTCTTGTCTTTTTCTTTCAGGAGTCCATTTCATTTCATTTAAAATTAGCCTTTAATTCACAATGACACTTTTTAAGACATTGGTGTCCTTGTGAGCCGAACTACTCACTTAGGTCTGATATTATATGGATGAAAATAGTTAGTCTGAGAACTAATTATGCATCAAAACTGTCAATGTGGCTTTTATAATGCTGAAACCGAGACTTGTTTATTCTGTAAAGCATATTCTGTGTGCACTGTTATATGATGACAGTTTCCTGTAGGCCGCCTTGTTGGCTTTTGTTAATGCAGAGGCCAGGTTTCCCGTAGCGACAAGCCCACAGAGTTATTTTTCCACAGCTTTAAACTGAGACTGTCAACGATTTCACACAGCGCTTTAATCTCCAGAAGGATTAAAGACCCCTTATGGGGTCCACTGGCCTTGCCCTTTTATCACACTCAGGCCAGGCCCCTTCCTCTGTGAGCCTTCATGGACCACATCCCCCTTCTGACCACTTCCTGTTCTCTCTGGGTCCTACCATGCCCACATGAAGTCCTCGTCTAATGGTCGGTGGCCAGGACCATGCAGGTCTCAATAGGGGAGAGGTGCTGAGCAGATTGTTTCATCCTTGGATCAATCTGCCTCTCGTGTTTCCATGTCCTGGAGATGAGCTTTGAATAAACATCCCTCAATATGGCTTATGAAGTTCTTCTGGGCTTTAGTAAATCACATTTTTTGATAACTAATGGTTTATTTCTCTTTGTCAGGTGTCTATTCCCAACACCAGTTGTGCCTGTATGAGAGCAGTTCTGGAGTATCTCTACTGTGGTGTATTAACACCATGTCCTGAACTGGAGCCAATGGACCTTATAATACTAGCCAACCGCCTCTGTCTTCCCCACCTTGTAGCTCTTACAGGTAAGTTTGGTAATGACTCTGTAGGCCTGACAGTGAAAAACTACAGGGTAATTCTGGGTAATAGGGCTGGAGATAAAAAAGCTACCTGGAAGTAAATACAACATTTTTTTTGTCTGAGAGCCAGTTGCAGTGGTGCTTTTGAGGACAGGGATATCACAGAGCAGTGGTTCTCAAACTGGGGGCCCAATATGGATCCAGGGGGGCACAGATTTTGTGGCATTTTATGAAGTATAGAAATGTATCAAATTGTGTGCAATCAAACGTCAGAAAAATAACACCACCAACCGAAAGAATTGATGTTCCAGCATTGTATAACTGAATATGTTTTGCTTTAATTAAATTCTAAGTTTAAGATTATTTATTAAGTCTTTATTTGGGGGGCTGCAAAGTGGTGCACTCTACACAACGGGGGTCTTACAACGAAAAATTTTGAGATCCACTGTCATAGAGAATTATTAACTCTTTCCCCGCCATTAATGAGATTTTTTGTCATTTATGATACAATGCTTTCCTGCAAATTATGTGGGGTTTTTTTTCGTTATTTATGACAAGGCGTGAAGCTTTTCATGTTTTCACTGTTACACAGTAGGGGGAGCAAAAACAAGCAAATACTCTATGTTGTGATCATCATTCTAAAATGATATGGATGAAGTCTTTGACCAAATAGAAATTTCTCTGCTTTTTTGTTAAGAATTTGTTGCTGAGGAAGAGATAAAAAATATGTTGTATGTTCATATAGAGGCAAATATTTTGAGGGCCCTGAAAGTTTTGCGATAATGATCAAGAATGCTTGTGCTGGCTGGCAACTTTAAAAAATGCTGGCGTGAAAAAGAGTTAAGATGCCTTTTGGAACAGCTTTTGTGTAGGAAGCCCACCAGTAGTGGCTTGTGTGGCTGCACAGGTTTTAAAACAGTGTTATTTGGATCTGTAAAAATCCATAGACAAAATGTTGAGTAATATACCATTTGGGGCTAGCCAACAATTTTGTAAAAAATATTTTGTTAGTAATGCATATTGCATATAGTCCTTACAAAGGTCCACCATTGTTGCATAATAATGTACCACCTGTATCTACTGCTGCATGCTGAATAAAAGCATGCTGTATTTGTAAAAGACAGATCAGTGAAGTGAATTATGAAGTGTCACTGTGGTTGTCTTGTAATATTTTTCCCAAATGTTAACCATTAAGCCTAATGGGTGAAATATTAACACCTGTTTTATGATGCTTTGATGTGGTCTACAGAGCAACATGCTGTTGAGGACCTGTTGCAGCTGTCCGTTAAAGGGGTGGACATTGATGGGCCCGTACTGACCTATCTGGAGATGGCTCAGGTAATATCAATAAATATGAAGTGAACAGAGCCATTAATAATACTATGCAAATGCAAAGCACTCACGCTAAGTAATGAAGTGGCTATGGAACAATTGGGACACATTACAGAATTGCCATTCATTCTTGTTCAAAGGATATACAGACATTGCTTTTCAAATGAGCCTCGTTGAAAAAAATCACTCTTTGGTGATGTGTGCCAACTCTGCTTTCTGTCTGCTGTAGTTCCACAATGCCAAACAGCTCTCGGCCTGGTGTCTGCATCACATCTGCACCAACTATAATAGCGTCTGCCGCAAATTTCCTAAAGACATGAAGACCATGTCTGCTGGTAAGAAGGTTTACCTGATTAGAAACCTTAGCTTCATTCACCCTTTCAAAATCGGCCAATTTTGTCTTTTATTTGTCTAGAAAACCAGAAACACTTCGAGAAGCATCGCTGGCCACCCGTCTGGTTCCTGAAGGAGGAAGACCGCTACCTCCGCTCCCAAAAAGAGCGAGACCGCGAGGAAGAGATCGTACGGAAGCAACACACTAAACGGGGCTGGTGCTTCTGGAGACATCCATCCTCCTCAGCACCCCATATTTCTTGAAGGTTCAACTCTACCCATCAACCCCTTCACTCATCTCCATCCTGAGGCATGTAGCCGAGCCTGGGGATCCCTGTTTCAACGTCCAGGTGTGTCCGTCCTGGCTTCTCTGGAAATTATTCTGGAGTCTCTTTGCCCCCGAACTTTCATCTTCCCTCCGAGCTGGGCCTTAGTGGACCGCCTACCACAAGCGCTCAGAATGTGTCATTAAATAGGAGAAGGCTTTAAGAAAATTTCAAATCTGTTTCAACGTTATGTTCACCACATGCCATCTTTGCAATGACCTGATTCCACTACTCGAGACTGTTATTATTGTACATACACACTTACACCAGCACCCTGTCTTTGCGCTGGCGCCCAGGCCCATGGATGCTGCATGGTGCTGCTGTGTTAAGCTTTCTTTGTGAGACCTGTTTCTGGGAAAACCGTCATGTTCAATGCATACGAGCTGAAACACACCGTATGCTTTGAACACAAAAAGCAACTAAAATGGCAGCAGGGATATACAAATTAAAAGGGGCTGAGTCGCCCCTTTTTCAAACTAATGTCTGCTTACATTCTCACAACACAAAAAATCTCCATTTTTGATCTTCCATTGCCCCATATTGGCACTGCGTACCAATTGTGTTGCCTACTGAGGAACTCTTGTGTTTTTAACATTTGTCTTAGTAGACCAGGGGCAGGAACAGAAGGGTTTATTTCAGGTCTGTCACTCATAAAGGCTCTAGCAAAGCACCAAAGACAGACACTCATTCAGACACAAACGCCTTACCAAAATTTATTGAAACAAGACAAAACTTGACAGCAAGTGAACTATAAATTTAGGGCTATTCATACCACTGCCGTGAGAGAATTAGCAATCACAGCTATAGGATGAGTTGTTTTCTACAATATGACCACTAGCAAGCTACTTGACTTGCTTGCCTTTCGCCTCCACCACCAGGTGGCGCCCATGCCTTCTGAGTTTACCCTTCTTTAGAAAGTATTATCAGCTCATTTGTGTGTAAATCGTGGACCTTTGCATTCGAGAATCCAAGCATTTTGTAGCACCTATTGGCGAAATGTCTGATAACCAAAAAAAAATAGATTGTGACGTTTGTTTTCCCTTCAAGCTAAAAACAAATGCTCCCCTCTGTTATTCCTCTGGTCCTCTACCTCTTAACCAAAGAGAGGGAGAAACTATCAATCCATTTTCTCTAGTCTTTCATTTGTTGCATTGTGATGCTTCACGGCTAAAATGTCACTTTGCACTTTACACATGCAGACGAAATCGGTGCTCAGGATAAGCCTGCAAAATGTCACAACATTCAGCTACTCATTCACCTCTCTATACAAGTTTACCTGTTTTTGACAATCTTAATAACAGCCCGGCATAACTTGTTATTGAAAAGTGCATCTTTTTTATTAAGAAAAGCTTTATGCATTTCAAAACAGGTTTTGAGGTTAAACTGACATTTGTAATATACCCTTTCCTCACTTTTCAGATCCGCAGTGTTAGAATCTGTTTGCTTGAGTCTGTCTATATTGCCTTCCATTTAAGTACATGAGTGCCTATGACCATGTTACACTTTTCCTTCAAAATTGAGATACACTCATCCTTCAAGTATTTTTCGGGGAAGCATGTTTGTTTTGCCTGTTTTGTGCCTTTAAACAAGAGTGTTATTAATAGCTATTGGAGGTGAATAAGAAATCCAAGACATTTTTTCCTGCCACCTCTTTGCTATTCCTGACTTTCTGACTTCGCTTTCTCGAGACTGCGCACTGCTTTTCTCACCACCAGACAAGCTGAAATCATCAACAGCTACAAAAATAGACTCGCTTTGCACAGAGCCCATGTGCCCTGAACGGCAGTGAAATTGGAGAAATTAAAAATGCGAAATGGATTTGAGTAGAGGCTTTTGAAACTCACCTGCCCTTAAGGGAAATTTAGCATTCAATGCGTTTGTTTCATTCCCTTGATGGGAATTCCACTTCTGCAGTATTTATAGGGACAGAACAATAAATGAATGTTTATTGAAGCACTCAAAGACACACTGTATGCCTACCCGCTACGTAAAGGCTTGCTATTAGTAAAACATAGAATGTACGGCTTTACTGTTTATTTGCAGGCTGGCTCTGCAAAGAATTATGTATTTAATCACAGCTTCCCTGTCCCGGATAGCTGCTGTCTGCCCCTTAGAGACCCCCTAGAGTTTGCTAACTGAAAGAATATTGACGCAAGGTACACCGACTACAGTTATGAGCTTTGAGAAAATGATAAACATCGGTATACTTCCTAGGATGGAAGCTTGTTGCCGTGGTGATTTCAGGCTTGTTAGCACTTTTTGTCTTTGTTTGCTTTTGCACTTTCTTTTGCTTCGATTTGGTCTGGCATTGATGTGCATGGCATTGACTGTTTTTAAACTATGGCTTTTTAAAAGAGGTTACATTTTGTAGCATGGAATGGGTTTCTTCCATTAAAACGGTGCTTCTGATGGCCCTGTATATTATGTGCTTGCATGGAAAAATACTTTCTCATACTTTTTACTTTGATGTCTGCTGTGATGAAGGCATCAAAGTCTTCCTCCCTTGTACTTTAATTGACTATGCCTTCATGAACTCTCGAGTTGTATGTTTTGTAATAGTATTTAGAAGGTCTAGTTGATTTCTTTTGAACGGTATCAGAGAGGTCCCATTTGCTCTTAAAACAAGTTGCAAGAAATTTGTTTGGCTCTAACAACTGCTAACAGTATAACAGCTAGACATGCACTTTATCCTTAAATTAGATACAAAGTTAGATTTCTTTCAGTTTAACAAAAGTTGTACTGAGTGACAAATTGTAAAAATGTAACGTTAAAGTATGCATGTTTACAGGTAAGATGTGCATGGGTACGGTCTTGGGAGTGCTAGCTTGAGAGTTAGCATGTAGTTTTAAATAGTGGTAGCTTTCATTATTAAGCAATCATTATGCACTTTTGTCTTGTTATTAAAAAACATCCCTCATTCAACCACAGATAATCCAGAATCCTGACTGGCATCATGTTAATAGTAATATTGTTCTATACTCGGTTATTTAATGTAAGTGGTTTGCATTGCGCAGCATATAAACTCAGAATTTTTGTGAGAGATGAGAGCTAAAAGTTAAAAGTCGTGGTCTGTGTTACCTGTGCCTTTTATTCAAAGTCCTGTAATCATTGTCGTAATCATTTTTAAGAGAGGCCACCGCCTTTAGTTTCAGTCGGGGTAATTGTAGTGTTCATATAAACACACACAACAGTACACAGTTACCTGACAGCCAGCAGACCACTTTATTGCTTTGTTTGCATGCCTGTGGCCAGCATGTAGCAATCCCTTCTGTTCTTTGAGTGATGTGATGCATCTTTTTATGATTTTTACATTGTTTCATTTGATTTTTTCCTCTTTCTGATTGTGCTGAGTTGAGTGGAAACTGTTCTTACTGTGAGCTGTGATCATGACTAGAAGGTTTCACATTAAGAGAGGGTCAGAGGTACACTTGCGTCCTCTACCGTCAGCCGAAGGTAAAACTGTTAAGGGTGATTTTCCCTGAAAAGATGTAGTACCAGAGCAGTAGTTTTTTCTTGCACTTCTATTAAACTTGTTTGTAAAATGAAGTACATCTAACCTCATTTAATATAGGCAGAGACCACTTTTAAGATTCTGTTTGAAAAGAAAGGCTCTAGAACTAGTTTTGAAATCCACATTTCCATTCTTCTCTTAACGGGATCGTTCAACCAAAAATGAAAATTCTGTCATCATTTACTCACGCTCATGTAATTTCATACCTGTATAAATTTCTTTGAACACAAAGAAAGATATTTGGAAGAATGTTAACAATTTTCAGTTCTGGGACATCATCCACTACCATATAGGAAAAAATATTTTTGTTCTGTTGAACACATAATGAGATATTTTGAAGAATTTAAGAAAACTTCTTCCTAGTCAATGATGTCCCGGAACTGAAAATGACTAACATTCTTCCAAATATCTTTCTTTGTGTTCAAAGTAATTTATACAGGTATGAAATTACATGAGCGTGAGTAAATGATGACAGAATTTTCATTTTTGGATGAACGATCCCTTTAAGAAAAAATGGATCGGTCAGTTATAATGAAGCACTTATTCTCCTTGGCAGATGATGTGGTAGGTGTTCTGTCAAAGTGGTCATTGCCAATTTTTTCCTCTTGAGGGGGGGGTGTCACTGGCTGCCTGTTAGATTGACCCGACTCTTTACCTCTCTTCCTTATCAAATCTGTGATTATTTAAAGCTGTTTTGCACTTTGTGTTTTTTAACCTAGTTTGAAGAATTACTGTTCTGGTCCTAAAACGAAGATTCTGTTACTGTTCTGTAATTATTGTACTCTGTCGCAACCAGAAGCACACACACTACACATACACTATGAAGGGCTTTTAAAATACTAAATCAGAATGTTTTTGCTGCTGCAAAGAAAAAAGAAAAACGTTTTATTGAAACCTTTGTAATATTTTTAACCAACTGTGATTTGTACAAAATGGAGTGTGGGGAAGGGTTGGAAAAAAGTTATCTGTTTCAGTATTTTAATGTTTGCTTGGCTTTTAATAAAACTAAACTGAAATCTATTAACTCGCCTTTTCTTTACATATTTTTTCTTAAACTTTTCAACACAAAAAAAATGTAGTTTTGCAATTTTACACACGATCAGATCATTTTCAATATTATTTATTTATTCAAAATATACAATATGCATAAAAATGCACACAATTTATTTATACTTGATATGTACAGGAACATTCACTACTGTTATCTGTCCTGTAGAGGGAGACATATACAGTTTTATGACAGTGCTTGAAAACGCTTGAAAATCTCTTTTTGTCTCCTTTTTATTTGAAGCTATTAACATGACAACATAAAATCTTGACACTTTATAATTCTGTTTTTAATGTGTATTTTTTTTCTAGCACATTCAGAAAGAAAATGTAAACATTAAAAATTATTAGATTATGAAAAGTAATGGTAAAGTTAACCATGATACATGTAAAATCGATATCCACAGTTTCGGAAGACCTCCACAAAATCTCAGACTTTCCAAAAAACCATGTACAATATCAAAAGTCAGACATTTCAATTAGAACTTTAGCATAAACAATGACCAAAATATCTCAACTATGCTAATCCATACTGATATTCTCTTGGTTTATAACCCTGTAATGAATGGCTGGCATCATCTGTTAGCTCCACTTTTCATCCGCCCACTTTAGCCTGAAAAAAAATGCTGAGTCATCACTCTTGCTGCCTTCATGTACAGCTTTCCTTCCCGCAATCTCTCAAATGATACAGAAGGATCACATCACACTTTTTGGTCCTCAGAAGTAACTCTATGACTGAATTAAACAAGTCGTGCAAACATGAATTTTGGTGATTTTCATGGAACATTGGTAATTGTTGTGCTGAATGGTTTTAAGGAATTTACATCACAGAAAATCTTTAAAATGCCCATGCACACAAATAACTACATTTCCAGTAACACTTTAAATAAACCTGACCTTGCCATTGCATTCCTGAACCATTAAATCATATTTTTCTCCCATTTTAAGCAGTGGACTGCACATTTGACCTCACATTAATACGAGAACTAGGACTACACAATTTCTTATGAAAACCCTTTAGAAAAGTCTAACACAGGCCAATTGTAACAAGTGTAGTCATAGAATGGTTTTTATCCAATTGTCTTATTATTTTCTTTCAAATGACTTAAAATTACTTTTCCAAATAAAAAATGCACACTTGACATGGGTCAACTGAGGATATCGTTGTAGTTGCTGTTATGATAGGGTATTTTTCTTAGCCAGAAAGGAATTTCTCAGAATTATTCTGCAATAAATGTGTTGCCTAAAGTCCAAACCCATTACTGAAACCACATAAGCAAAGTCATTGCAGGCATTGCAATAGATGAAGTAATCGGGTGAAATCAATATATTTTTGGACATATTGTTTAGTCTATATGTGACCCTGGACAACAAAACCAGTCTTATGGGTCAATTTTTCGAAATTGAGATTTTTACATAATCTGAAAGCTGAATAAATAAACTTTCTATAGATATATGAGTTGTTACAATAGGACAATATCTGGCTGAGATACAACCGTTTAAAACTTTGAAATCTTGAGAGCGCAAAAAAATCAAAATATTGAGAAAATTCCCTTTGAAGTTGTTAATCAGGGGCACTGTGGCAGACCATCCACTCACAAAAATAAAGTTTTTATATATTTAAGGTATAGGAAATTGACAAAATATCTTCATGGAACATGAGCTTTACTTAATATCTTAATGATTTTTGGCATAAAAGAAAAATCGATAATTTTGACCCACACAATGTATTTTTGTCTTTTACTAAAAATGTTCCCATGCTACTTAAGACTGGTTTTGTGATCCAGGGTCACATATATGCACCTGAGTTTTTAGAGACACTGAAACGGTTTAACACCCTTAAAGTGGTAGTTCACACAAAAATGAAAATTCTGTCATCATTTACTCACCCTCTTGTAATTTGTAAAACCCTGGCCCCCATTCACTTCTATAATATGGACACAAAACCAATGCAAGTGAATGGGGGCCAGTTTGTCACGGTCCCACCGTCTTGTTTATGAAATTCTAGTCGTGTGGTGGGATCGGGGCAGAGTCCTTGGGTTTTATGTGGGAAGGCCATGAGATGTTTATGTTTTTACCTCTCATGTGTTTTGCCAGTGTCTCGTCTCTGTTCCCGCCATCTCGTTTCCTCGTTATGTTTCCCTGAGTGTTTGATGTTCTACACCTGCCCGTGTCGTTATCCCTCGTTTGTCCTTCCCTATATATACCCTCTTGTTTCTTTGTCTTGTGCTCTTGTATTGCGTTGTGTACTGTGGTCTCGCTGGTGTTGCTACCCGTGGTCCTGTTCGCGTTTTGTGAGTTTTGTTCATTGTATTATTTAAGACGTTTGGTCGTGTCATTTAGTTTAGTTTTACTGTTCTTGTTTTCATTTTGCCCCTCGTGGGAAGTCTTTTGTTTTCTGTTTGTTCCTTAGTTTAGTTCTTGATTCATACCCCCTCGTGGGTTTTGTTTTGTGTTTGTCTATTAAAGTCATTTGTTAACCCCTTCACTGCCTGCCTGCATTTGGGTTCTTCCCCTTACCAATCGTGACACAGTTAACAACATTTTTCAAAATATCTTTTGTGTTTTGCAGAAGAAAGAAGGTCATACAGGTTTGATATGACAAGAGGGTGAGTAAATGATGACAGAATTTTTCATTTTTGGGTGAACTATCCCTAGTGAAAAATAAATGTATTTGAAATGCATTTATTTTGTGCCAAGTATACTGCAAATCCATTTACGTTTTATGTACTTAATAAAAATACCATGCGATTGTACTTTTGGTATACTAAAGTGGTATACTTAAAGTCTGCTAAATTGGAACGACTAATTTTGTACTTAATGCACTTTAATTTAGCAGAAGTAGTGCTGCTAAGGTCCAATTAAAGATATATTTGATTGTGCTGAAGTGGAACTATTGAAAGTATACTTCAGGTTTAAATATCTTGCATTGAAAGACTGAAAACCATACAATCCTTATCAAAAGTGACATTAAAACACAGTTTAGGCTTGATATTAAGAAATGTGCATTGTGTACCAGTAGTACTACAAATAAAGTTTACTTATCATTTCATATCGGTAAGTCTTAAAGCCACAATATGGAATATTTGGACCGCTAGATGGCGCACTTTCGAAACAACAACAAAGGGCGAGGCTAAATGACGTTATGTAGGAGAGTGGAATTATGGGACATGTCGTTTTCTCCATCCAGAGGCGTATGGAGATCGCCCATTATGTTCACAGACGAAGTAATGAATTAATTTTATTTTATGTCATAGGTAGTCATATTAGTCATAGGTAGTGCGGAGCACCGGATATTAAGTCACTGATATGCGACAAATACAAGGGAGACAAGGGACGGGCCATTATTTTAAATAGGAATTTCTCTGGATTTGCACATTCTTGGGAACATTTGGGATAATGTAAGTACACAACTGCATGAAATATATCACACTGTGCAAGTGATTCTTGGATATTTCATAACAAAATTCTTCCATATTGTGGCTTTAAGTGATATGTCAGTAAATACATGGTAGTACATTTAAACTATACTTAGTATGAAATAAATGTATTTTAAATGTATTGCTTTTTTACTAGGGATCACTTTAAGTTCCTGTTTCTTTTTATTTTCTCTTTAGTTTTTTTTCTGTAAGAGTTTCGATGATTTTTTTTCAGAAAATTTTCATCTTTTGTATACATACTGTAGAATTCAGATGTATTCAGGTTTTAGCCATAACTAAAGGAATCAGTGTGTTTTGCAGAATTTGCGAAACGTGTCTTGCACTGGTCACAGTCAAATAACTATCTTATCACTTTATTTACATAAATTGTTTTCTAAATTTTGGTTGTTTTGGTTCCATTTCATGCACATTCGAAGTATAAACAAAGATTTGATCTTTTCGATACCAGGAGTTTGAGATTTACTTCCTGTTCCCTTGATAAGTTAAGTTGGAAAGATCAACACAACTTAAGCCTTGGTTGAGATACCAGCCGCTGATGAAATACAGCACTGTTCAATGTAAATTTTTGGAAGTATTTTATTATGAAGTAAAACATTCTTTCTGTACAATTCTTTGTATTTCTCACCTTGTTCTTCTGAAATCATGATCACTATTCTGCACTTTGCAATAAAAAAAAGAAAGCACCTACTCCGGCCTCATTTGGTGTGATGTAAACTGATGCAACAAAATGTACACAAAATGCGATGCACAATGTCCCACCGCCACATGTGGGAGTCCAGACTGTGACAACTAAAACATGAGACCTTCATCTTCTGGTGTAATGAGAGGAGCACTAAATAATGACTGTATAAACAGCCTGAACACAGTGGAGGATGCTTCCTGAACCCTCCTCACAAGAATGTGATATATTAACAATAAAAAAGAAGCGTTTTTTACCTCCAAATGTTCTGTGAAAGCAAACACAGATCACTTACATCACTGAAATCTAAACCTTTGAAGTCAACATGTTGTTTGAACTTATTGAGGTACATATAGAGGTAAAATGTATACTGCGACGTCTGAGGTACATATTTAGGTAAAAGTATATGAAGAAACTTACAGATGCGAGTGTCATTAAGTGATAGTTCACCCAAAAATGAAAATGCTGTCATCATTTACTTTTTACTGTCATCAACTTTCTTCAAAGTATCTTCCTTTGTGTTCTGCGGAAGAAAGAAAGTCATAAAGGTTTGAAATGACAAGAGGGTGAGTAAATGATGACAGAATTGTCATCGCATTTTAAGGAAACAAAAAGAAACCAATAAGAACAGACTTAAAAGAATAGAAGGAAATTGTCGAAGATTTCATTTAGCAAAATCTGCGCAGGCAATGTAATGAAAATTCTCCAACTGATATGATAAACATGCTGTCAGACCTGTTAACTGCCCTCAGATATGCAAGCATTCCAGATTGCAATGCATTCTCTCAAAATCACTCATGATAATAAAATTTACTTAAGATAAAGCATTTCTACATTCATATGCAAAAACACAGTACCAGAACTCCAGAAAATATTACAGAAGTGCTGGATTTAAAGGGACAGAGAGGAGCAAAGCAAATGAAAAACATACGATGAGAAAGAATAATGACTAAGGCAGAGGTCAAGCTGTACGGTGGGTCTCAAGGCATATGTCTTTGGTGTGTTAAACTTTGACCTCTTTTTCAGGTCTAAACACACGCATGATTGTCTTTGTGGATTGCATCTGTTAAGGATATAAACACATTTGCATTTCTGTCTGCAATGTACCTCCATTTAAAGGACCAGTGTGTAATTTTTTGGAGGATCTATTGACAGAAATGCAATATAATATACATAACTATGTGTTCAGAGGTGTATAAAGACCTTACATAGTGAATGACATAATTATGTTTTTCTTAACTTAGAATGAGCTATTTCTATCTACATACAGCGTGGGTCCCTTGCATGGAATGTTGTTGCCATGTCGCCATGTTTTTTCTAGCCCTAAACCAACACATTCTCACTCCCGACTCGTCACATATTTACGCTCGGTCAGCGCCCTTCGGCGTCACTTTTGAACACGCAGGGTACTCCTTTGGCGTCGTTTTTCGACGCGAAGGGCACGCAAATTTCACCGTCATTATGAAAATGTATATTAGATATCATTTGCAATGATGATGTTTCGGGGTTTAATTTAAGTTTAATGGCCAGGATAATTGTGTTTACATGACACTATTCAGACAGTTTGAGCAAGTAATGTAACAGTTTATTTATTGTAATATAAAACACATAATACAAGCAGTCACAATGTCGTTCAAAAATACAGATATTCCAAGGGGAATACCAACGTGAAACGATCGATTTGTATGAGGAACAGATGCGAAAGCGATTACCGTCCGCCATAAATCTCAAATCCAGTGAAGAACAACGTTCAAAATTTGCCACCAGAGGAAGTTACGTCAGCTTCGATGCCATTGGCTGTCCCGTATCTCGTGACCGATTGCGTCATTTCGTTGGCTTTGAACGTGAAACTGCATTGGCTCCCGCAACCGACTGCATCTAGCTGTTCCGGTTTATCTTTTGAATGGGTGCTGACCTCCAGCATTCACGGACATGCACGGCATCTTCATGTAAAATTATCGTACGTCTTTGGTGCAAAAAGGTCTTCGAAACGAGTTGTTTGTTATATTTTGTAATGCTTTTGGTCAGTTTGTGCAATAAATACCCGTGACTGTACTTTTATTCGCGTGCTGTGTTTTATATGGCTGAGAAGTGGTTAGGGTTAGGTTTAGGGTTAGGTTTAGGTTTAGGTTGGGGTTAGGTGCTACAAAATATTGAAACCATAAATAATTATGAAATGCTAAGAATCGCACGCATCTCGGTCTGGAGCATTTAGAAAACAGCAACAATGTTCATCGAAAAACAACGCCAAAGGGGCACCCTGCGCGTTCAAAAGTGACGCCGTGGGGCGCAGACCGAGCGTAAATATGTGACGAATCGGGAGTGAGAACGGGTTGCCTAAACAGACGAACTGCTCTACAGAACGTGTTTTGTAAATACGTTATCTCATTCAGGAAAGAAGCTAATACTTGAGGACATCTTAATCCTCTCTCAGCCTCCTTAGTGCTTAAAAAGGAAGGGGTGGAGTGAGTGGTTGGTTAAAATTCCCAACCTCACCACTAGATGCCGCTAAAAAAATGACACTCAGCACCTTTAAAGCATATATACTGTATATATTTTTTATATAGTAATATTTTTAGGCATTTTAAGACATTATACAGTCATACATAGTAGAGGGGAAAAGATTGTTGGCATGTACTGTGTATCGTCACTATCCAAGTTCACTATTTTTCAGGATATGGAGAAAAAACACTGTAGTTTTTAAATGATTAAATACTGTGTTTTCCATGTTGACAAGCACTTTTTAATACTTTTTATTGGTTAAATATTTGCAAATCCCAGTGACAAACACAAAGGACTAATGGCAAAAAAGAACCATGAAATATGGAGATATGAGGTTTCAGAAAAACAGCAGTGATATATACTGTACAGTTGGCTTCAATAGACTCAGTTGGAAACTGAATAATGGCTTCCTTCTCCATCTTGTGTTCACCCTGTTTGAAATACAAAAGCCATTCAACAGACTTTTTGACTTTCCAATAAACAGCATTTCGTGTTTTTTTAAACATTCTTTTTTAACACAAAGGAAATACCAAACATACTGTTTGATCTAAAACAACAGAATAACAGTCTGTCATCAGGGAAGAGTCGACAGGAGGAAGCTGCTGTGATCGTGAAGGAATTCTGACATTTTAGCCCCATTACTTATTCCATAAACTCTAACACATGCCTTCAAAGAGGATGTTTTGGGGGGCACCAGCGGTTTAAGGCCCTGTAGTGTGCACCCATCTTCACAGGTTTGCTCCCACAGCTGAGAGGATTTTTGGCAGGCATACCACAGCTCTGCAACATGAACTAATTAAACCGTAAAGACATATGACGTAATGTTTAAAGAAGCAGACACGGAAAGATGTGGCTCCAATTCTCATGCACGGGACTGTGTGTGGGGGTGTGTGCAAGTGGGTAAATTCAGTGATGTGAGCGAAGAGGAGCTGAGTATTGAGGGGACTTTTTTCTCTTTTCTGTGAAGGTATTTTAACCTGGGTAATCCCAAACAAATGTCCCAAGGAATGGATCTAAACGGGCGTAGCTACATGGTGGCTATGGGTGGCCACGGCTACCCCTGAATGATGGATGGCCACCTATCTGGCCACCTCTGTTGTGCGAAGCAGTTTTAAGATGTGTGTCGGTGTTTACGGAGTGCTGCGCAGATCATTTATAGCGTATGCACTGAAAGTAACGCGAGAACATTGCTCTCGCGTTAATATGATGTCATACGCTTACGCACTGACTCAAACAGTCTGAGCACTATAGCTGAACAGCTGCTAACTGCTTCGTGACAGTGTACCATGGAAGTTCATCGCGAGCAGAAGGATCAGGTCAGTAAAATCAGTCTTGTTTAACTGGATTTCATTCATTAATTACATTTTCGCGAAAGTTTAAGTTGGGGTACTGCAATGTTTATTTTCTATAAAAAATGCCAACTTACTGCAAATGATAGCTAGCAAATAATTTTAAAATAATGTTAGCACATGAAATCATTGCAAATAAATTGTTGACTTTACGTTCTTTGTGTATGTTTTTGACAAGCAAACTATGTGTAATGAAGAATTGGTGTAAATTACAGAGAAGTTAAAGAATTTCTGTCTGTAAGGATTTTTTGGTCACCCTAATAAAATCACTGGGTTTTACCTGGCCACCTCAAAAAAAAGCTATGGCTACGCCCCTGGATCTAAAAGACATTAAAAGAGAATAATTAACTTGATGAGTTGCCAAGAGGCAAGTTCCCAGCTTGCATCTTTTCACACCAATGCACCTTAAAAACTCTCTCAGAGTGTGCAGAGAGAGAATATTGTGCAGCACTCTTTAAGCATCGCTTTTTCAGTGGCAACAAAGCCAGTTTAAACGGAGACTAAAATCAAGCTCGGCTCCCATGAAATCGGCCCTGCTGGGGCAAGGGTCCCTCTAGAGATCAACGCACTGTAAATGGCTTCTCAGCTTGCTGCCAGACGCTCCAAGGACTGCTCACAGAAAGCCTGTATAAAGAGACTGGCAGCTCAATGGACTCTTGGACTTCCAGCCAAACTTAGTCATTCACGGCCACGCTTCAAATGTATGCAAAATGATAGAAAATATCCAAAAATTCTAAATGAATTTACACAAAACCATAGAGATCTACAGTAGGAACATGAGAACAAGACACTCTGTAGAATTTATCTGGAGGACATTAAAATAAATAAATAAGACTTTCAAAACGTAATCCACTATTAGTAGAACAGACTTTTAAACGTCACGTGAATGCGCAATTGAAAGCAAAAACAGAACATCTGGGACAGGGCCGTGCACAGACATTTTTAGGGGCAGTGGCTGAAACAAATAAAGAAGGGCACTCTTAGAAATGCCTTTCTTATGATCACACGGCAGCACTCAGTAAATATGTTAAACTATATTTTGTGTTGTACTATGCTAGAGTGCAACTCTGAAAACATTTATAGTAGCCAAAGCCATTATTGCATTTTCACAATAATGGTGATTTGTTGAAATTTCAACGTTTTTTTCATCAACATTATTTGTTGATGCATTAACATTGACAAATCAACTGTTTTAACATTGATTCAATAGGTTTAAGCTACTCCCTTGCTATCTGGGCTACTGTTAATATGGTCTGAATATTATATTAATATATTATATAATAGGCTATTATATGTCATAGATTACTGGTTTTAACTAAGAAAATAGATGATAGTGGGAAATGTACTGTACAGGAGTTACAGTGTGAAAAACGGTCAGCTTTGTGTATAGGCATTTACTACAAAGTGTGCCAATAACCGCACATTTGGTGTTTAATCAAATCGGGTTCAACCATTTTGATTCGACAAGAATTCTAATTCTCTTTGAGAACGTGGATATTTTGTACACCTTGTTAGCAGTTGTCACCAATAACAGTGGTGTAAAGTATTGGAGTAAATGTACTTAGTTACTTTACTTAAGTATATTTTTGGCTACTTTGTAGTTGTACTGAGTATTAAAGATATTAGCAACTTTTACTTTCTACTTAACTACATTTTTGAACAAGTATATGTACTCTTTACTCCACTACATTTGTAATGACTAATGCAATTACACATTACATTTTGCATGCCACCTATCTTATAATTAATATTGCCATTCACAGGGCAATGAAGGTACTACAATCTTGTGGATTTTGCCATAACTTACAAAAACTTGTCAACATGGCTTCTTTATATGAATATGAGTGCAGTATCAGGTAGATGTCAATCGCTGGCGGTTTATACATGGTTAGCCCTTACCCGCTATTTCTACAGTAATATATTGGCAACACTGTTGCCAGCTAGTTACTGTAGGTCACACATCTACAAAAGCTCTTATTTTTAAAACTAACTCTTCCTAAATGTGCTCTAAACATGTTTGCTCAAAATTTGACCATATGGTGGGACTATTGCCATGAAGTGATGTAAACCAGTAAAAAGAATGTATAGTATTTCAATTTTCAAAAGTGCTCTCACACTATATAGACAAAATATTAACCTATAGAATGAGTCGGACACAGAGAAATGAACAATTCACATATGAATCTCAACAATGGTGACAATCAACTGAACAGCTTCATGCTGCAATGCATGCTGGGTACATAGTACAAAACTCATTCATGATTGTTTGTCACCATTGATGAGGTTTGTATGTCAAGTGTCTAACTGTGTCTCAATTGCAAAGAAAGATTTTCTGACAGAGATCTTTCCATTATAACATGTAATCACTTTACCAAACATATCTTAATAAATCTTAAATGCTATATTATTATTATTTAATGATTGAATTCTTTCAGATGTATCTTCAGTTACTAAGCAAACATAAAGTTGCGGTTCCTGTAAAGTCCCTTTCAGTGTTATTGTATAAGTGTACATTTTAAAGCTACAAGAAAGTCAAAGAGTCCAACCAAAGCAAACACTGATCGCCATAATGGTGACTTAAAACACAATTGAACCACTATGAACTAGAGTTAAATCTCAATAAGATCTTACACAGATGACAGAAATAAAGTGAAAGTGGTGTCTGTAATATGTGAAGATGTTATTGATGTTTGTGTTTAATTCTCCTCTGGTGAAATCTTGACAGATTTATTGTGTTCATCTGTTATTTACACTTGTTCATCTAAGACTGTGTGACTTAAGTGCGTTAATAGATTCTTTAATAATGTATCTTCAAACAGCCATTGCAGTAGTTTACTGTAAAACACCTACAGTAACTAGCTGGCAACAGTGTTGCCAATGTATTACTGTAGAAATGGCAGGTAAGGGCTAACAGTGTATGTGAAATGAGGACATGACTGCAGCTGGCGATGAGGCCCAAACCAGCATGTCCAGTGCAAAAAGGCTTTGACTTTTTAATTCTACTTAACATTATTTTATTTATCTGTTATATTGAAGAGACCTTTTTGAAGGACTTTGGTTTACTTATGAGCACTTGAGCTTAAATGAGACTTAGGGTGTTTGTAATGACGTAGGTTATGGTGTCGACCATGATTTGTTGCAATTTTGAGGTGTTCAGTCTTATTATGATTTAAGAAAATAAATGCGATTGCTCACCTCACAAATCAACTGTTTCTAGTTTTTCACTGATGTGTCTCTTAAGTGTTGAGGACTAGTGCTGCTTTGAGCCTACATTCAGTATGAGTAAAATACTCAAGTACTGTTAAAATCAGATACTCAAAGACTTTTACTCAAGTCGTTTTGGAATTGGTGACTTGTAACTTGTAATGGAGTAATTTTCACTGCAAGGTATCTGTACTTTTACTTAAGTATGGTTTTCAGGTACTCTTTACACCTCTGACCAATAAAAGACCATGCAGGAGCAAAACATTACCAACAAAAACAAAAACAAACTATCAAATTATTAATTATGCGGATCAGGCACTGTCTGTAACGTGGAATATATATTTTTTACAGTAATGGGATGAACTTCTGAAACTGTTGTCCTCACTCTAGCACGCGGAAAGAGACTATCTGTGAGTGATACTGGGGGAGCGAGCGGGAAAACACGGAGCGGATCAGCGGAATCAGTGGCTCTTTAGCGGAGTGTTAACGTCTTTTAGCAGGGATCTTGAATGGATGCCTGCCCGGGGGTGGGGTTGAGAGGGGCACCTCAGACGATGAGGGCAGCGGGGCAGTGGCTCTAGCCACCGGGCCACCCCCCTGTACACTTCCCTGTCTGGGCATCAAGAACGACACTCAACGAGTAATGCAAATTATTGCTTAAGTATTTCATTTTCATCAACTAATGTTTACTATTTCAATGTGACGCTACAAATGTAGCAATACGTGTTACAAACAAGCAAGATAACAAGAAATTGTGCAACAGCGGTGTTTTTTTTTCTTAGAACAGGAGGTGGAGCTTTTTGGCTACAGATCCCCTCATGAAGTTTTCCAGCAGAACTGAATCAGTTGTAACATCACCCGTGTGCAGCTGTGCGCCTTCACCTCTCCACCAGTTTGACTTCCACAACTTTAAGATTGCGTTTACACTTCCTTGCCTGCAAGATTGGACAAGGTTAATCGTTTTACAAGTTTTGCAAGAGAAAGAGAGTTGAAGTGTGCTGTTTTTTGGAGTACACAGAATAACTCCAGCATCAGGATGCGAGCGATTAACTTGGACACGTACAGCCTGTCTCTGCTGACTGCTAAAGAAGACATCCTGAATCCCCGAGCATCCACCAACTGGTACGGTAACTTTTACATAGCCTATTGTCTATGTGTACTGGATGTTTCCTTATGCTAAATTTTCATTCATTATTAAATATTTTGTTTGAAACAGCTCGTTTAGCTGAGTATGTACTGTAGGCTTGGTTTTGACACACAACCAAAGACCGCGCATTGCTTTTCTAATCCAACTTTAGAAATGGTTATTGCGCAGTTGCTTTTATTGTTGTCTGAGGCACGTTACGTTTGAGTTTTGAACACTGTTCAAATGTGTAAAAATCCCAAGACTGGTACAAGATTTGCTTATCTAACGATCTGTCAGTACTTGTTTGAGTACTTATCACTTGTGGGGAACCAAAATACTGAAGTGGTGCACTTCAGTTATATTATTGCTAAAGATTTAAATGGAAATGTATGAGCATGCACACTGATATGTTCCCGTGGAAGTGGGTGATGTCGGGTTCTTCCCATTGTGATGTTTCTTTTGGTGTTTGCCTGTATGCAAATCTAGCCAACCGCGAGTTCAACATTAGCTCAGAAACAAACAAAAAAGGGAAAAAACGATTTTTTATTAAATAATAGTAATGAGCAGTTTGTTGATGTGTACTAAGAACTATCAACATTTATTGTCTTACAAAATGATTAAATGGATAATCCAGATTCCTCATTTGGTGTGCTTAGTTGTGCATCAGTTGGGATGAATGATGGTAGGAAACCAACAATCATACAGCCCCTTTCATTTGTGACTTTCTGCCATGATATAATGATGTTCAATTCTGACTCAGTTTCAGGTCTCTGTGGAGAGTAATAGTTTGCACAGTGGTTTGCACTTAAGTGGAGCACCCACATGATTAGAGACACCTTTTCTGTAACTAAATACAGCTCTCAAGCTCTCATTCATTTAGAAAAGTACCCAGTCACCACTCAGGCGACATGATGTCATCCTTGTTATGCTTTTAATAGCTACACATAACATTTTACAAACTTCATAGTCATATACATTTAATCTAATCCTATGATTATTAATGTAGTGAATCATTTCTTAACTGTAAACATGGTTTGGGGGAAATGTTTAAAACTCGGCAAACTAGACACTCCAAACTGATTTGCCAAGTGAAATGTTCCTAGGTTAACTAACAGACTGTACAGTTTATTGACCCTTGAAGAACATTTCTGTAAAAAAAATATCCCTATCCCCAAAGCCTAACCATAACTGGTGAATAGCAATGATGTACTGTATATAGCATCCTGGTTGTAACCTGAACTTCACATTAACTGTAAACTTATCCCTCAAATCTGATTGATTGATTGAAATATATACTATAATGATCTACCAACATTAAAGTCCTGCAGTGATGTTCTTGTGTGTCAGATCTTGGCAACTAATGCTTGTTAAATCAACGGTGTCATTGTCTGCTGAATTTCAGCAGGCGGATTCTCGCAAACGCCCCATCAGGCTCCCCGAGCCATCCAGGCAGCTCCCATTCTGTTTTTCCACATGCTTAATCACCATGGAAACGTGCTCGGAAACACTCGCTGGTGCTTTAGGCTTTACAAGCCTATCAGGCCTATTCATGTGCTGTCTGGTGCTATTTGCTGATCGCTAAAACTTTCATGGTGCAAGTTTGCCAGCTGTATTTTTTTTGTGTAGGGCATTTGTAGCAAAAAGAAGAAACCTGCATGTGTAGATGACAGTTAGTTTATGCATCCTATAATAAAAAGAAAAGAGTTTTTCATTGACTTCAGTCATCTTCTTTTAGCATAGCAGGACTGCCATGTAGTCATACTGCACGCATATAAAGCCGCTGAATGGGAACAATCCAATTCTCCTGATCAACACTTTTCCACTCATAAAATGCAGCCAAACTAACTTTAGCCTTGGTCTGGCTAAAGCTTGTGTTGGAAGATTGCATTTCTCAGTAAAAGTTTCAGTATGCGGCTACTTATCCTGTATCAACCCAGAATGATTCTTAATCAGTTCATCAGTCTTTATCGGACATGTGATCAGAATTAATCCCTGGCCGTGTTTTTACATGCCACTCAGCAATTCTTCAGAAGTTGATGTTGGCAATAGTTCTTCTTATGTCCTCATACCAGTTAGCAACGGTGCTATTTGTTTTATGGGCATGTAAAGGGGCCAAGATCACTTATAAGTCCTAAGTCAATGATAATGTGTTTAATGCTAGTACGATAGATACTAGAGTTTAGGGCTGTTAAACGATTAATTGCAATTAATCACATCTGGAATAGAAGTTTGTGTACAGATATTCATAATATCTGTACTGTACATATTAATTTTGTATTTATAAACACATACAGATACACATCTATGTATATATAAGTTTAGGGCATATTTAGATGTATTTATTTATATATAATTCAAATTATACATAAACATTTATTGGTTTGTATAGTGTAACGAGGAAGGCGGGGCGAGAGCCGTGAGGGGACGGTGCGAGACCGGTGCAATGCGCAGCTGACACTCATTATCACTCGCGTCACCGGCCTCGCACCGTCCCCTCACGGCTCTCGTCCCGCCTTCTCGTTACATATAGTTTTTCCTAAATATATGTATGTGTTTATAAATTCAAAATTAATACGCACAGTACACATACAGATACTGTATGTAAACACAAACTTTTGTTTTGAATGCGATTACTCGCGTTTAACAGCCCTTCTAGAGATCTTCTTGATTTTGTTGTTGTTGCAATAACAACAAAGGTTTGCATTTAATAACTTACTGTTTTGGGTTTAACATATTGTTCTCATATGTTCTAAGATGTACTGTTTTTAGTGTGAATTTGTCATCCCAAGCCTTAGGCAGACAACTAAAAGAACTCCCATGGGATTTGACTGAACTAGAAATGATAGGAAATTGTGAAGGCGTGGTAGAATTCTTTCCAATGAAATCTGTAGGACGTTATGTTGAGTAGCCAAACTTGTGATATTTGAGTCTTGGAAGTGGCTTCAGCATCCGTCACACAAAGAGGGATTCAGCCACTGTCCTTTAACATTTTCACAGCGCAAAGAGGGAATTGTGGAACTCTTGAAAACATGGTGGTTTTCATTGTGACAATAGCAAAGTTGTGGTTTTAAGGAGCTCACCTACGGTAAACCTAATGAGATAACGGATCTCAGGTTCAGTGTGTCTCAGGTGTTTACATCTTCATGCTGTTGAAGCACAGGTTTATGCATGATTTAAGAGCCTCAAGGTGCAATCTTCTCACGTTACCACTAATAAACATGTGCTCTATGGTAAGTTATCATCAGTACTTAAAAAAAAAAAAACACTGTTCATGTCCAACAGTTCATAGTAGGTGGTAATTTTGTGGACAGCTGAGGTAAACAGAGTATTACGTTTAAAGATGAGGTACTGTAACACACGCAGTTTCTGCCAATCTCATATTAATCTTGAGTACTTATACAGTAGTATTGCATACTTCGTATCTTTGAAGAGTATTTAGTTTGATCAGATTTATTAAAGTCAGATACAGCTGTATGCTTATTTCCGGAAAAAGACGAGTGCCTGGAGTCGCGAGCGGGGGGCGGAACTACAGCACGAGCGAACAATACATCATCGCATTAATTCACTATAAGTTTGTGTTGTTTACATTATGCACGTACACGCCGATTGCCAACAAAACACAGACATATGACTTAGTTTGCCATGTCTGGCATCTTTTAGCGCTGGGACCGCGCCATCTATCAGTTTCAAACGGTCTCCAAATCCAGTGTTATATCCACCGTTTATATTACATTTATCACCATCATGCCGTGAGCCAACAAACAGACATAAACTTCCGTCAGCTGAGTGAAGCGGCATTGATGGGCATGCTCTTTCTCATGCTGGCTAGTTGATGCATGGGCGTGCTCTTTCTCTCAAGTCGTACGTGGGCGTGCTCTTTCGCACGCTGGATGACGCGTGGCCATGCTTTTCCGGACGAATTGTCCAATAATCGAGTGAATCAAGCACAGAAATACTAGTTGACCATGTTAAGCTTGAAAAGCCAGCACGTTTAAAAGTGTAAAGAAGTCAGAATGCGTGAAATAGCATGCTAACTCCACTTTAAGGTTTACATCAAACCTCAATTGAGTATATTGAGCATAGTGAATAGCTTTATTACCATGTAAGGAAGGAACTATTGGCACTAAATTCATCCCATGTCATTATTATTGCAAATGTCCTGAATGCAAGTTTACATTGATACACTAATAACCTTTATAAACGATACACCTAGCTAGAAGTGCACTATTAAGAATTAAATAGTATTGTGAATTTATATTCCCCCTTTTTCTGGAAGTCATGTTTAATCCTCGCAAGTCTGGAGTTTCCTGTTCACTTTGCACGTGACATACACTCACCTAAAGGATTATTAGGAACACCTGTTCAATTTCTCATTAATGCAATTATCTAATCAACCAATCACATGGCAGTTGCTTCAATGCATTTAGGGGTGTGGTCCTGGTCAAGACAATCTCCTGAACTCCAAACTGAATGTCAGAATGGGAAAGAAAGGTGATTTAAGCAATTTTGAGCGTGGCATGGTTGTTGGTGCCAGACGGGCCGGTCTGAGTATTTCACAATCTGCTCAGTTACTGGGATTTTCACGCACAACCATTCCTAGGGTTTACAAAGAATGGTGTGAAAAGGGAAAAACATCCAGTATGCGGCAGTCCTGTGGGCGAAAATGCCTTGTTGATGCTAGAGGTCAGAGGAGAATGGGCCGACTGATTCAAGCTGATAGAAGAGCAACTTTGACTGAAATAACCACTCGTTACAACCGAGGTATGCAGCAAAGCATTTGTGAAGCCACAACACGCACAACCTTGAGGCAGATGGGCTACAACAGCAGAAGACCCCACCGGGTACCACTCATCTCCACTACAAATAGGAAAAAGAGGCTACAATTTGCACGAGCTCACCAAAATTGGACAGTTGAAGACTGGAAAAATGTTGCCTGTCTGATGAGTCTCGATTTCTGTTGAGACATTCAAATGGTAGAGTCAGAATTTGGCGTAAACAGAATGAGAACATGGATCCATCATGCCTTGTTACCACTGTGCAGGCTGGTGGTGGTGGTGTAATGGTGTGGGGGATGTTTTCTTGGCACACTTTAGGCCCCTTAGTGCCAATTGGGCATCGTTTAAATGCCACGGCCTACCTGAGCATTGTTTCTGACCATGTCCATCCCTTTATGACCACCATGTACCCATCCTCTAATGGCTACTTCCAGCAGGATAATGCACCATGTCACAAAGCTCGAATCATTTCAAATTGGTTTCTTGAACATGACAATGAGTTCACTGTACTAGAATGGCCCCCACAGTCACCAGATCTCAACCCGATAGAACATCTTTGGGATGTGGTGGAACGGGAGCTTCGTGCCCTGGATGTGCATCCCACAAATCTCCATCAACTGCAAGATGCTATCCTATCAATATGGGCCAACATTTCTAAAGAATGCTTTCAGCACCTTGTTGAATCAATGCCACGTAGAATTAAGGCAGTTCTGAAGGCGAAAGGGGGTAAAACCCGTATTAGTATGGTGTTCCTAATAATCCTTTAGGTGAGTGTATTTATAGTATGTGGAAAAAATATTGAATGGAACATTACCGTTTAAGTGATTTAGTGATAGTGTGTAGAAGACACATTATATGTATAAAAATTTGTTTCATGTTTAGTTTTAGTAGTTTTCTTTATTTAGGCCTTTCGTTAAATGCAACTTTTTACTATGATGTGACTGATATATCATCAAAAATACTATACGAGCAGCATATGTTTTACTGTCGCATAGGGATGTAAGGATTCATTCAGCTCACAATGAATGCGATATTCACGATACTGATCTCACGATACAAATTTTCTTAAATAAACAACTGCCCTTTTGTTATTTCTCAAATGCTGCAAATTTTTTTGTAAAATAAAAATATATTTTATGTCAAATAACAAAACTAAACTGCAATTAAAAAAAAAGAATAATACAAAAGTCTCTTTAATATAAACAAACTAAGACTTTGTCTGTGCTTTTCTAGGATATTTTTTACATTTAAGAAATATCAGCATATCCACGTTTACCAACTTTGCAGTAAACACAGCGGCCCCTGCTGTTCAAAACATGTATTGCGATTCACTTAACATCTCAACTGACTTGAATCGTCACATATTATAATCGATTTTCAACTGGCTCAAGGTAAATCGTTACATCCTACACGCCAGTAGTTGGCAATGTCACTTTGTACAGTAATACGCATGCATACCCAGGTTTGACCCAAAATTGATTTTTGAATACCCTTTGTCTCTGTGCGTTTAGAATTTGGCATGTGTAAATAATTTGTCTCTACTGGTCGTAGTCCTACATCTGCCGAGTCTTCACAGAAAAGTGGTACAGAGATGAAGAAGATATGATTTTTTTGTGCTATTTTATTGCTTTTAATGTATTGTGAATAATTGATTTCTCTCCACAAAAGGCACAAGGCTCATCCATGTATAAACATTTTAAAGTCACTGAGATTTAGAAACTATTTCTCAATTGTTTGTTGACCTAACATCTCTTATTGCAGGTACTGTAAAAGATGACTCTGATACCTGCCCATTATCCATGGAGATTAAAAATAAAATGCATGTGGGCCTAAGCATGTTTGTGTTGTTTTTTATTTAAGAATAATACATTTCAAAAGGGTATTCCAAAAGTTACATCTCATGAAGCTCAGTCTACGTGTAGTGGCTGGAGATCATCATCAGGCTGGTCCTCTCTTTTCTGATGATGTGTGTAGTGTAGCACATGCAACAGTTCAGGCCCTGTCAGGTTCATCCCATAGACTTTGTATACACTGAAATCCTTAATTACTATCAGTTGCCCAAAGGTCATTTCAGATCATGATCCTGTCCTGGCTAGAGCTGCAGTAACAGGTTTGGATCAGGGAACGGTGTCTAAACACAGTCCCATCATAAATGTTACTGAAGATTGTTGACTCATGCAGATTCAGGTCATTTTGCTTCAGTGCTGGACTGGTAATACTGTAGATGCACATTTGGTCACACACCATCTAAGAGAATTAATCAGTCAGCTTCCTTATCGATTCAATTCCTTTTTGCTTACTATTGCTAGTAATATTAAAATTAGTATTACCTGCAAATATTATAATTTATTTTCAGAAACCTAAGGCATATGATGCAATGACATCAATCAAGACACATACAATTCTCATTGACATGATCATGACTGCATAATCTTTAGTTCCCTTATGTAATATTTATTGGTACAAGCAGCAGTGTTACAAGCAGGGGTCTTGAGAGACTGAAATACCACAAATTTGCAAATGGCAGGACAGACAGCATTTTTATAAATTCCCTGCATTATATACACATATGCACTGTCTGTGCTTTTATATGTATTTAATATGCAGGTCCAACAAATTAATATGGAAAATTTCTCCTTCACAAGAAAAAAAACTTTATTTATTTATTCATTCATTTATTTTGTTCGTCACCGAACACTTAACAGTCGAAAACACAGTTAATTATGACTTGAAACATAAAAACAACAGTGCGCACTAGACGAGAAGCGCCGCCACGCATCATGTCTATAACTCGAAAATAGGCAGTGTGTGGCTGGGCGCTGCAGAAAGGAAACACAGGCGTGCGCAGACATGCGGTGCGTTCCAAACAGAATATATCTCCTTCCGAAGGGCCCTTCGGGAAGGGGACACCATACAAAATGTCACTTAGTTCAATAAAGAGGACATTACGTTGTTTTTATTGCTCCTTTTGCAAAGTGAATATTTTTCCTTCAGAGCTTACACATCAATAGCTTTACTATTCAAAGAGAGTAGGGCATAGGGATGATCACTTCAGAATGGAACGCAGGGAATGATTTCTGTGCGCATGTGGTTAATGTTAAAGTGTATTCACTGACAAAAAAGGTAAATTGTTACTTAAATTTCAGATTTATACTGGAGCACAATAGAGTGACGCTCCATAACACCAGAACAGCCGCACACATGCAGGGAGCAGAGCGAGACAGTCAGTCTATGTGCTGGGGCTCTGCCTCGGACGGCCCCGGCCCAATTTAACCCCTGACTACCACCACATGGATCATGAGAACGTCACATGGGTAGAAGCTCTGTTGTTTCTTGGGTAATGTCTGGACCTTGTGTAGGTGGATTCTTTCTCTGGTTTCTGTTGAACCCATTGAGAATGTACAAGGAAGATGTTAATAGAGTTCCTTTAAACAGACAGGCTTGGTCCCAAGCTTCAAACAATGCTGTTTGTTGTATCTTATGATGTCATCCCACACAGATGGCTTGTGTTTGTTGTTGGAATTCTGAAGCAAGAAAATAATGTTTATTTCATTTAAATTGCTGGTTTCAAATACAGTTTAATCTAAAGTTTGCAGAGAGATATATTTATTGAATTTGTGGTACTTTTTTACACTTTAGATAATTAACAGAATCATGTGCAAGTCTTTCCAAACTTTTTTATTGCTTGGCAAATTTTCTCTTTTCAGTGTGCTGTTATGTTGTCTTGGCCAGTCTTGTTTAGTTTAAAGATTTTTCCACTTCTGTTCCCATATCACAAGAATGTCAGATGAGTTTTGCTTTGACCAGAGAAAAGGTTCCAAGCTTGTCTGAGTGCACTACATCATTTCAAACATTTATGATGTTCCCACATTCCAATCCTATCTTAGTCCAATAACAGACCTTAAAAAATCTTTAAGCCTGTCAAAGTACTACTCGCCAATGATTTGAGTACTGATGCTATATTATGGAAACATTTACATTCTTCAGTAATGCAACTTTCAGAATGAGGACCAAATTACACACATACCTCTTCTAGGTGCTGAATGACATGATGCAGTAAGCGGTGTGCAGGCAGTCTTCATCACACCTACTAATGACTTGCAGTAGCCTTGTAGTTTAGAGGGTCAGGTGGTTTGCCCCTTTAACTAGAATGTGTTGAACTGTTTTAACAACTGAGCCAGCGAAAATCATGCTCAATGTACTGTTGAGGTCCTCAAGCTGTTTGTAGGCTTTCCCTCTAACACTTTGAAGTTCTGTAAATGACTTGCACAAGCCAAATGGAGCTCATTTGCAGAAAAGAAACACCTACCATGTTTATCATGTTGATAAAGTATAAACTTGCTGTTTGGTGCCGTATATATATGTAATTAAAGAAATATACTGTAGTTTGTGGTGTTTTGGATTTACAGACAAGTTTGGCCCTGGCTGAGACCTTTAATCACCTCAGATGGAAAACTTGTGGAGGGGAAAATAAATCAACAAACAGCCTACATACCTAAAGTAACCAAAAAGGTTCTAACCAGCCGTAGAGTGTAAGCTGATGTTATCTTGTCCGTCCCTCACCTCACATAACCTCACTGTTAAAGCATGAGCTTTTGCCAGCCTATTATGACTATTTCAGTTTATTCTAAGGTGTTTGCTAAAAACAAGGTTTATACTACAAGCAGCATGGTTAGTGCTTTTTTGAGAGTTTGGACACGAGTGACTGAGTGTCCTAGATCTGCTATCTCATCTCGCTATTGCAGGAATTAGCTGAGACCATGCATTCCTGTGAATGTAAAATGCTGAATGTTTTTTTCCAACTACTGCATAACCAAGGGTAGCGGCTGCTTGGTTGCCATTCCGTAGTTTTACATTGTTCTTGCTCCATGCGATTCTTTGTTTCGTTCTTTTTATAGTTTCCAACTATACTGTAAGCTTCCTGAAATGAAAGCTTTCTTCTTCCCAAGGGGTCTGAAGAGTGTTATGATTCTAACTTGACTATAAGGTCATCATGAGAAGTGTCCTGAAAATGTCATGCAATGCAAATTTCATCACCGTTTTTATCACAGTTTACATAGTAGATTGATTCAAAGTGTGCTGTGCTGCTTTGTGAGTTGTCAGATATAATGAATCAGAAACGTATGCGCTAATGCAGATGTGCTGAGAAGTTTAAAGACAAATACAGGGATAATAGCTCGGATCTGAGGAAAAGAAGAGGTTGTACATCAAATGTTGAGGTGTTGCAGAAAGAGACAAAAATGGCAATGTCTTAAAAGAAGCAGAGAGGAAATGTTTATGCATTAGTGATTGTATGAGGGATACCAGAGCGTAGACATGAGTGAGGGTGTGTGGGAAACGCAGGACGGGAAATGCCAGAGTTGTCTCGGAGGAATGTTCTTTTTGAGAGTGGCTAAACTTCAGAGTGGCCTGCAGAACCAAAGGCCCGAGGCTAATCAGTAAAGTGTTGAAGAAAGTTGAATAGTTGTGATAAATGATGTTTACTTTGGCTTTAAATATTTAAAACAGTGCAAAAACCTGAAGATATTTACACAGGTTGTCGAGCAGTTTGGCCTATAATATAAATATCGTTTACTGTTTGGTGCTTATTGCATTCAAGAATGTTTATAAACTGTGTCCAGACACTGACTAAAAATAACCCACAAGTACAGTAGTCTTTAACAGTACTAGAAGTAAAGTGATGATGTTTCACTATTGCTTGTTGCCTTGGGCTCAAAGGTCACTTAAGGAAAAGAAAGAACGAAATTATTATAAATAATTTCACTGTAATTGTCTGAGAAAAGTGTTTGAAATAATGTTTCATGTAATTATAGTAATTTTAGTCATTATGTAAATAACTTTAGTCATCAAATTCTAACTGTTAAAGTTGGGGTAGGCAGTTTCTTTGAGGCTAGTAATAGCAAGCTAGCTTTTAGGGAGCGTTCTAGGGCTGCTCGATTATGACAAAAATCATAATCACGATTATTTTGGCCAATATTGAGATCCCGATTATTTAACATGATTACTCACTAAGTTTTAAACAACATAGAAAAATTAAAAAAACTTGGCTTTTAAACTGTGAATTCAACTGAAAAATAAATGTAAAGAAATAACACAGCTGAACAACTATAAAGGACGGGGGTGCACTGTGGATTTATACCACAAGAAAAGAGGTGATCCTTGCAAAATGGAATGCGGCACAATAATCGTTTTACGTCGATTATTTTGTTTTTGTAATTGTTGAAAGCCAAAATTGACGATTACAATTATTTTCGATTAATTGCACAGCCCTACTTTCTCCAAAGCCACACCTCCTCAATTACCTCATTTATAACTCACCAATGAGATAACATTACAGTACAAAACATGTAACTTTACAATTATAATGAACAAACACAACTTCTTTAGATTTATTGTTAGTCCATAAAGATGTTTTAAAAGCTTGTTTTTATTCATGAGCAAGGTGTGTAAAGGTTCGCAGGTAAAACATCCTGTCATTGCATTTAGACCGAATCCAATAATTGGGCGAACATTTATGGCACTGAGACTTCCACTTCTTTTCTTTAAATGTTTACACCAATTATTGTTTGCGATCAGAATGTAAAGAGACTTAACTAGTAGTAAAAAAATGTTTTAATGAAAAACATTGCCTAGCTTTAGCTTTAAGTAATGAACTGCCCCATAATGAATAACAGCACATCGTTTGTTTGGAGGCTTCCATTACATTTCCTTTAAAGGGTAATAGCAGCAGTGTTAATGGAAAACCGAGAGTCAGTTCCTGCAATTCTGATAACAGTTTTAACCTTTCTAGCTTTAATGCCTTATTGAAAGATACACTTTGTGGACTCCTGCACAGAGAATGGCATACGCAACAGTTCCTTCCTCACTTCTAAATAGGACTGGATGTATATAACCCAGCTTGTCTTCAGTAGACTATTTATATAGCAGCTGACATATAAGGTTCCCGATGAAAGGTTTCTGCATGTAAGATGGGGTTACAGAGTTGGGTTCATGTTACACAATAGTTACTTGACTTGCAGCTTTAATCTTTGTTGAAACACTAGACTTATTGTTTCTATTTGTGTTAGTTCAGGGCTGGTCATTGTAATGATAATTGTTGCCACAAACTTGGGCATATGTGTTGACCTGTTGATTTGTGTATTCGAATATTGTTGACAAACAATCAACAATACAAAGTTTTTGCTGATCATTTTAGTTTTGTAGTTAGTTACAATTTGTACTATTTAGTTTAATTGCAAGGGTCTTGAATTTTCCATGGCTGAAAGCCTGACCACAACAGCTAGCTTGTAAAATCTTTGGATCTACATTGAAATGTTATTTTCTATCTTGGAGCTTGTTAAATTGTCTCACAAAATGGCCAAGTTTTCCATTAACAATGTATCCACCAACATCAACTACATCCACCCACAAAATTCACCCAAAAATGACAATTTTGAAGAAAGTTGGTAACCGAACAGCACTGGCCCCCATTCACTTCTATTGTATGGACACAAAACCAATGCAAGTGAATGGGTGCCATTTAACATTCTTTAAAATATCTTCTTTTGCGTTGTGCAGAAGAAAGAAAGTCATACAGGTTTGAAATGACAAGAGGGTGAAATGACGACAGAATTTTTATTTTGGGGTGAACTATAATTTTAAGCTGTTCATTTAGATACTCACCATTTGCATGGTATCACCGTAAGAGACACTGTAACCTAAAAAATCACAAAATCAATAATTAGACCATTTTTTGACTTTCCCAAGGGGTCCATTACTGTTTATAGCAAAACATCACAATTTTGACATATCTCAAGTCATGCCCATTCACCTAACTTTCCATTATGCGACGTAACTGTTATCTGTACTGACTGTACCTTACGCCATAATATTTGGGTCTTTGTTTCCCCCCTCTCTCTTCTCCTTTTTCATTCTCCATTCACATTTATTTGTTCTCCTGTTCACACTTACTCATCTGGCAGAGCGGATGCTTTTATTTAAAGCAAATTCACATAGGGTACTTTTTATCACCACATGTGTTCCCTTTGAACTGAACCCATAGACCTTGATACAACAATGCTGTCATAGTTGAGCTAAAAGAGCACTGTTTCCGTAGCTGTTCTCATACTCTCACGCCTTTTCATTTTGCAACCATATATCAGACATGAATGCCAACCTCCTCAGTCTGTTATCTTATTCCCATCCCCCGTCCTCTTAAATTCAGTCTCCCATACTCCTTTTTATTTTCCCATCCTCCCTCCTCTCTCCTTCACTCTTTAATGAAAACTCTTCTACTCCATCCTTTATGTATCTACCCAGAATCTCCGCAAAATCCTAGCAATCCTCTTTTCTCTTCGAGAAGTGCCCAAAAGCACAAAATTGCCACCCAGGGGACAAAACTGTCCCCCCTTAGACAGCGTTAGTTTGACTCTCACGCAGATGCCTTATAAAGTTGCATAGAATTGCAGTTAAGCAAGCTAAAGCTGTAAAGTTAATTTAATAGCTATTGTTATTCTACGTCTTCATTAGACTCGCATCTGTTGGTTTAGGTCTACTTTTCACCTCTCTTGGCTGCTGAACTCATTTGAGTGTGTTGAGCAGTTTGGCTGTCTGTTCCAGGCCAGCGCACACTGAAATGAATCGCACTTGGCACAGCGATTCAGTATTCAGTATGTCAAGGTTACTGTGCCAGATGGCAATGTGCTCAGAGTTGTTTCTGCAAAGGTTGTTAAGAGAGCCCACCGTTGAGATCTCCACCACTGAGCTGAGGTCCAGACCGGGCAAGCTCAGCCAGGCAGTAGCTTCTAGTTGAATCTGCAGTGGCTTTAATGATCTCCGACCCAGGTCCCATTTTCTCAGAAATGCAAATTCTAATGTAAGACTTCTTTTGCACCAGTTCCTGCCATGGTTTATTCAAAAAACATATTAAACTGTAATATAGTTCAGGAAAGTTAATGCTGATATTGTTGTAGCACACATGATGCTTCTGGCACAAATCTTTTTATTTTTTTATTTGAGTATTTTGGACAGTTTTTTAGTTCTTATCGCCTTCCTCTGGGTCATAACTGTATAAACACTACCAGCTTCCTTTTTCCAGCGATTTCAGTGACATTTGGAGCAGTTTTATAGGGAGTGACGCGAGTCAGTGCGTCTGCTTTTGATTTATGATCATCTTCAAACAGACCTAAGAATATTAATGAACGGAGCCTAACAGACTTGTGGGCAGAAAAGCTGGATTGGCAAAGGAATATTAGTCATTAAGTTCATTCAAAATAAGAGGCCTTCCACGATTTCTTTTCTGCAACAGTAAAACACGCCACAGACGACACTTGAAACTTTTCATATTGCTTTTAGGAGAAAACCGTTTCCTCTATGCCAGTCGGTTGCTCAATGGAGGTAAAAGTCCTCCATTTCTTTTTAGCCCTTGTGCACAAGAATACTCCTCTGCACAGCTGTTTTCCAGCTTTACGCACTACAGATGGAATGTGGCCATCTCAGGCAAGGTGGACATCCAAGTAGATTTGGCTGGGGAGTTTATAATAAGTGTATCAACATCACTTTCAGTGAACGGCCCTTCGGACATAGTCAAGATGTTGGAGACATTCACTTGGGTAAACATTTTGCTTAACATTAAGGCAACAGCACTTTGGAAAAAAGTTGGACAGTTACCTAATCTACAGTAGCTACATGAGAAAGTGTAGAATTTAGTCTTCAATGTTGTCTTGAAGTTTTCAGTAGGTGCAGTTGGTTACTTATAATTTAAAGTGGTTTTTATTTATTGAGCAAGTAAAGGATGAGTAGTTGACTTTATAGATTTGACAAGACATGAATGTTGTTGAATATCAAAAACTAAACGTATTTAGAAATGAATAAGGAAATCTCAAGCTATAGGCATTTTTTTAGGAACCACAAACTAATGAAACTTGCCAGCCAACTGTGCCAGTACACAAAAGTAACATTTTTAGAATTTGTGACATATTCTATTTTTACAGAAAACGTTTTTACATTTCCCCCTAAAGCTACTACAAATGTTTTTTTCTTTATCCTTTATGTGTGTATGGCCCCTTTCTTCATCTTGACCTCATAACTGGCTGACTCAGACATGGACTGCAGAACAGAGCTTCTTGTGTTTTTCTCATCAGTCTCTTGACACAGGAAGTGTGTATGTGTGAGGTGAGAAAGGGCCAGACGACTTCCAGACAACACCTCTCTGTACACAACAGATTGCAGGAAATGTCTAATGCAGCTTTTGATTTGAATTTATTTAGTAATGGAAATAGTAAATGGTTTTTAAGCATGAGTTAAATTTGTAGTTGTAGTTTTTAGTTGTAATTTAATATACAAACAACACAAACAGGCCAGGCCCGCACACAGTATTACTGCAGTCAGTGCTGCTACTGGATGTATATTGGTCCCTCTGGATTTCTCTGCTTTGTGTGTTTTTCTGACAAGCTCTTTTGAATGAAATCCAGACAAATGCAACCTCTCTACTCCTTAGTGTGCCTCACTGTATGTTGTGTAAGTGCAAGTAGCAAACTTTAGCTGCATAGACATAAAATGCATAGTTTAAAAACTATTAAAATTAGCATGTTGCTAAGCTAATGGTACACCATTCTAATAAGTATAAACACAGTCTAGAGTGCACACATGTTGGGTCAAATGTTATCTTCTATACTTGAAGTTTATTTTCAAAAACAGATAACTGTTTTTAAAAATGTTGATCGTGTTTTTCTATTGTTTTATCGTGTTTGTATTGTGTCTTATTGTGTTAGTTATCTGTATTCTTAATTTAGTTATTATTACTTAATCAAAACAACCCAACTGCAGTTTGATTTACAATCATGGAAATGCACAACAAAAACATGATTTTATCTGTTTTTGCAAATGAAACATTTATCATCCTTTTGCATTTACTTTTCTGCCAAGCTCATTGCAGTGCATTCTGGATTCTTTAGAATTCTTCGAAAAGTCTTCGAAAGCTCCTAGTGCAGCTAGTTAATTGCCTTTAAAGGGGACATTTCATGAAAATCTTGACTTTTTCAATGTTTAAGTGCTATAATCGGGTGTCTAGTGCATCTACCAACTCAGAAAACGTGAAAAATGACAATCCAGTATCTTTGTTTACGTGAGCCTATCTCTGCAAGCCTGTGAAAAAACGAGCCGTTCAGATTTCGCTCGCTTTCTGACGTAGGTAGTAGTTCTTATTATAATATTACCGCCTCCTTTTCTGAACGTGTCCACCCATGGCGCTGCCACCATTTTTTTTTTTTCGCAAGCGACATATGTGAATTAGTTCCGACACCATGGAAAAAGTAAGCAAAGCATGCTAGGGCTGAAACGATTCCTCGAGTAACTCGAGTAATTCGAATACGAAAAATCATCGAGGCAATTTTTGTTGCCTCGAAGCCTCGTTTAATCCATTTAACTACAGTACACACGGAGCACTGCGTTTCTCCACGGACCGTTATTACTGACGCACAGCCCGCTAAACTCTATTCATGTTACAGGGCTCTCAAGTCTCACGCATTCACCGTGAGACACACGCATTTGAGTCTGTTCACACGCTCACACGTATTTCTCATGCGGATAAATAACTGATGGCTTATTGAAATGGTGAACTGCTATTTTACTTAGTTTTAGTCTATTTTGTGAGTGAAACTTGTTTTCCGGCTGCACTGAGTCCATAAAACTAGATTCAGACTAACGTTAGTGGATGCCAAATCATGTTATTTACACATGCCATCTGGCTGTTCTGCGTGTCCGAGCGAATGAACTGCACAGTTTAGCGTGCTACACGCATGATGCTCATGAATTTGTCTGTGTCTGCGCTTTATGAAGACATGAACTTCACCTCCAGAGTTGCTCTAAGAGTACCTTTGAAATTATTCTTTCTATTTTTATTAATGTTTCTTATTTATACATTGTATTAGGCCTATATTGCATTTTGAATTTAATATGGCAATGGAATGTACTAAATGGGTTTAGTTTTCACAGATATTAATTCTATGCAATTTCAGCAATAAATATATTAATTTTTCTAAAAAGGAAACAAATTAGTTGTTCATTTTAAGAGACCTGTCTTATTTTCTCTTGTATATTTAGTATTGCTCTTTAATAAAGAAAAAGTACTTATTATCCGAATACCCGATTAATCGACGGAAAATCAGTAGAATACTCGATTACTAAAATAATCGATAGCTGCAGCCCTAAAGCATGCTAAATGTTCTGTTGTTGGCTGCACAGAGCAGCACAGAACACTGTTACCAGCCTGACAGGAGAGCAATGGATTTATTTTGTTTTCAATGGAAATCCACCAGACTGAATGAGGCAAAGCTGCAAATAAAGACATTGTAAGTACCGTTATTTTTTAAGTAAGACCTCAGGGACCTGTGGCAACTTAAAAGTAGGTAAAACGTCATTGTGAAACGTTTGTCCGTTCACGCAAAGAAAGCAATGTGTATGGCTTGTAAACACGCAACGGGATTGTCCTGTGTAAAGTTACTTTCACATACGTTTGTCTTGAGTGTCTTCACTTATAGAAAGCAGTGTGTATGGTCTGTAAACACGCGACCGGTTTGTTAGGAGTCTGTTCGCTTTTAGAAAACAATGTGTTTGGTGTTTAAAGACGGAAACAGCATTTCTCATTCGCTTTATGTGACCCTTCTTTTGTCGATGGAAGCACAGGCTCACAGCCCTGGCTGAGTTTTCTGTGAAAAGGGGGCGGAGACTAGCAGCTCATTTGCACTTAAAGAGACACACACCAAAACAGCGCGTTTCTCCTCACATGCAAAACTGGGCAATTAGGGCATGGTATAATAAAAGATCTGCGGTGTATTTTGAGCTGAAACTTCACATAAATCTTAGGGGTCCACAGAATGTGTCTATTACATTTGTGTAAAAGTAGAAAGAAACCTCTCCTTTAAACGAAAAGAATAATTACTGCTCACAACATTAGATTTCTGAGACTGATCCATGTGACAACTGGATAACCAAAAGCTTTTCTTTTTAGTTCATGCAAATCACCTGGTGCCTGTGAACTTAAGCTCATAGCGTCAAAGACGCCATGGGGATACTATGCATGCCTGCAAAACAATGAGTGATGTGCTGACTGTTTGTGCTCATTTTACCATGTCAATGGAAATGTGTGTGGTCTGTACATACCATACAAATACAGTAATATACAGCGACTTTTCCCTGTAGCTTTCTGTAGATTACAACATGACATGATTTGACCCCTAGATGAACCTTGAATAACCAACCAGGTCTGCTGTCCATAAGGCAGCATGCTTTTAATTTGACATGGATACAGGTCAGAATAGTCTAGCACAGTATGACATCATAGTTTTGTTTGACCTTTTAGTTACTCTTTAAAGCTAACTTAACATCTTTAATCACTTGGATTCTGGAAAGATTAGACTATTGCTTATATAGAATTTAATGACTTGGCTTGGTAGCATTATTGGTAATGCTATCTTAAATCTCTTAACTCTTGCTTGATTCATTGAGTGATAGGACGTATTAGTGGAGTGAACAGACATAAAATCTTGCATTCTCATTCTCCCCCTTTTTATTCCCATTCTGGTGGTAAGATCTGAAACAACGGTATCACTACATGTTAACTGCAGACTGTTGATAGGTTGGTTTGCTGGGGTTTGTTAAACACAGGCCCTGATGAAGGGAAACAGGCTGTTATTGTTGCTTGTGTTTGAGCTCTGAGTCAAAAGCCCAGAGGTCACAGTCTGGGTGGCTTCAGAGATCAGAGGCTTTAAAGACAATAGGAACATGATGACGACAGGCCGCTCTCTAGTTTAACCTTTTTCAATATACATTAGGGGTGTAACGGTTCAATCTACTCACGGTTCGGTTCGTGTCACGGTTTTAGGGTCATGGTTTTGGTTCGGTTCGATTTGTGCTATGTTCAGGGAAAAGGGACTACTGACAAATAAAAATAAGAACAAATAATCAAGCTACAAGTAACAGCACCAATAAAACAACAGAGCAAAGCATAAAATAAAATAAGATACTGTATATATACTTTTTAAGGTAGAAATGGATTAAAGTAATCAAATAAAACATAACATTGCATATGTACAAATGAAATAAAGATAAATCATAATTGAAGTTACAGAAGCTATTGAGTCACAAGCAGTGAGTGATTTCCTTGACTTTTAAAGGAGAGGTTTCTTTCTACTTTTACACAAATATAATATAAATCTTAGGGGTCCACAGAATGTGTCTGTTAAGTTTCAGCTCAAAATACACAGCAGATCTTTTATTATACCATGCCCTAATTGCCCAGTTTTGCATGTGAGGAGAAACGCGCTGTTTTGGTGTGTGTCTCTTTAAGTGCAAATGAGCTGCTAGTCTCCGCCCCCTTTTCACAGTAAACTCAGCCAGGGCTGTGAGCCTGTGCTTCCATCGACAAAAGAAGGGTCACATAAAGCGAATGAGAAATGCTGTTTCCGTCTTTAAACACCAAACACATTGTTTTCTAAAAGCGAACAGACTCCTAACAAAGGCGTCATGTTTTCTACATGCGAAATTACACATGACAAACCGGTCGCATGTTTACAGACCATACACACTGCTTTCTATAAGTGAAGACACTCAAGACAAACGTAAGTGAAAGTAACTTTACACAGGACAATCCCGTTGCGTGTTTACAAGCCATACACATTGCTTTCTTTGCGTGAACGGACAAACGTTTCACAATGACGTTTTACCTACTTTTAAGTTGCCACAGGTCCCTGAGGTCTTACTTAAAAAATAAGGGTACTTACAATGTCTTTATTTGCAGCTTTGCCTCATTCAGTCTGGTGGATTTCCATTGAAAACAAAATAAATCCATTGTTGTCCTGTCAGGCTGGGAACAGTGTTCTGTGCTGCTCTGTGCAGCCAACAACAGAACACTTAGCATGCTTTGCTTACTTTTTCCATGGTGTCGGAACTAATTCACATGTCGCTTGCGAAAACAAAAATGGTGGCAGCGCCATGGGTGGACACGTTCAGAAAAGGCGGAGGTAATATTATAATAAGAACTACTACCTACGTCAGAAAGCGAGCGAAATCTGAACGGCTCGTTTTCTCACAGGCTTGCAGAGATAGGCTCACGTAAACAAAGTTACTGGATTGTCATTTTTCACGTTTTCTGAGTTGGTAGATGCACCAGACACCCGATTATAGCACTTAAACATTGAAAAAGTCTGATTTTCATGAAATGTCCCCTTTAACAGACAGCAGGAATATGGTGCTGTCTCTTTAAGAGCAATTAAACAGATCCAGTAAACTGATACTGTACACATGCGTTGTTTTTCATCTGTTTCGTCCGTTCACTTAAGACATAACCTACTATGTTTGTTAAGATACTCGACAAGAGAGGCATGTTGACCTACTTAGTGTGTGAAATTTGTCCGTTTAAGCGCTTCAAAGACAACTCAATATGTGCGCCATGTCTGAGACTTTCCTTATGCGCGCTTCGGATCTTCTCACAGCGCGCAAGCGAGTTTTCTTCTGCATCATCTTGCACTTAAATTGGCAAGGCTTGAATGAGTGTAGTTTAAACAGCAACATGTGCTGTTCAGGTCTCACCTGCACTCACAACACCCGGGTGATGAACGCATAATTGACAGTTGATAATTGTCATATTACAGCATACGTCAATCCGATTGAAATTTGTCTACGTTATTTGATGTAGGTATTAAATGTGTATCCATCGACAAACATACATTAGCTGAACTTTGCCAGTCTGTTTTACGCATTATAATTTCTAACGAACCATATTATAAATGCGTCGTCAGATTTAAGATGAGATTTAAGATGCCGAACCGTTGGTGGAGAACTGTACGGTTCAATGTTTTACCGAGAACCGTTACACCCCTAGTATGCATACTGTACAAGTAGAGAATTCTGCATAGAAGGTGTTTAAATGAATTGCATAGCTTGTCAAACAAACATAAACTTGCATTTAGGCTAAACTACATATTTGCTAAATCAATGGATTGGCTGAATGACTGCTTGAATAATCAGTGTTAAGAAAGTCCTGTATAATTATTCCGGCTTCAAGGTCACCTGACCCCGAACTGACATGTTTACATAAGACGCATTTAGAAAAAGCTGAAGGAAACACAACAGATTGAAAAGGAATGTGGGAGCTTTGTTATTATTCATAAAACTGAACTATTATTATATATAAGCATATTTCACTTTGAAACTGCCAACAGCGTCTTAGGAGGATTATATATAAAGATTAAATTGTTCCAAGAATGCAAATTGTCTAATTCAAAGCACTAAAAATTAAACCTGAAAAACAGTTAAACCAGTTCTCACTAGACCTCACTATTTGACTTGTCATTTGTTGAACGATTGTCAATTAATTGATCATCGTCACACATGAGGGGATTGTCAAAGGTGATACAAGGTGCCCTGCTGTTATTGGACCAATTTCATCCATTTATTAACTTGATATTATATAGTTATAGGTTTTTAGTTATAAGTTATAGGATTTACTTCACATTTACAAACTGTTAAAAAATACTTTTTTACAGTTATTGACCTGTTTATGATGTCACTCTGTCATTCCAAAGCAGGTTCAGCAGAGAGTCAACTGATACAGTAGGTTTACAGACTCAAGCTTATTAATTGCTACCGGAAGTCAAAGACAGAACAAATCATGGATTTTTGGCTTCAGAATAGCGAAACCCAATATTCTTGGGACTTGGGATACTTATAGGAGAGGCAAAAACCTAGTGGAAAACTGACAGATGTCATGAAATTCAGAACAGACATACGTTTGCATAGATTGAAAATGGGTTTTAAACACTCCCCTTGAAGTGGCAATATGTTTATGTTCACCCAAAAATGAAAATACTTCTGTTTTGACAAGTTCCTTTAGAGAAGATGTGGCACTTGGTGATCAACAATTAAACCTGACATCAACTGTTCCATAACTTAAGCTCAAATTGAGCTAAAACACATTTTAATGAGGTCACCGCAGCTATTGTGAATATTTTAATAAAAAGGTTTGTTAGTGAAGAAAGAAACACATGGAATGGCATGGTGTAAATGATGAGTTCCCAAACTGTCATTCCTGTTTCCTGAAGCTAGTCAAGGCTATAGGGATGACCCATTTGAAGGTGGACCAATTCTTGAGTTATTTTGTACTCTAACACACATCCTGGTATGTGGTTTTAGGTGAACATAATACTGGTTGGACTCTGTAGGAGCAATTGCTCTCTTTTACTGCAGCAAACATCTTATAAATCAGAGTGAAATCTTATAAATCTCACAAACCAAGCACCCCACCTGTGCTTACATGTTTGCTTTGGTGTGGAAGGGTGGCCCCAATGCAAAATGCATTATTTTCTCTAAGCCTCAGTTCCAAGTTATAGTCCCAATGTAGCCATGATTGACAAATAACCATGAACAGCTGTGACCCGGGTTCAAATGCTGCAGTGTGATTTCATATACTGCAATTGCAGTTGTTATTAAAGCTAGTAGCCCCGAGATCATTTGCTTACAAGCTCTGACTTGATCCTGTCAAAATTAGAACCTCAACAAATGTTCACTAAGTCCTTTGAGGGCAAGTTAAGTAGATCCTGAGAAGCTCTTGTTGAAAAATCAATAAGTAAATACCAAATAGTGCAGCAAGAGCAGTAACGGAGGTCAGGTGGTAAAGATGGCTTGGGTTGGATGTTCTGTGAGGACGTTGTATTCTGTGCTGTATTCATTCTTATGCAGGGTTTGGTAGGTTTATTGGGGTCAGTGTGTGGTATGCACTATATGTCCACTTTCTGAAGTATACTTCAGTATGGGCTGAAATGTGTTTTGAGTAATTTACTGATGTTTTTTTTTCTTCGTCTTTTCTAGGGCATTATTTACATATGATGGACTGACCAACAATCTTAAACTCTCTGATTCAGGAGGTAAAGTGTTTTTTTTAACAATATTCAAAATTTTATGTTAGGGCATCAATATAGAAACCATTTTCCAATGTCTTAGTAACTTGTACTAAAATGTCCAATGTCTTCAGAACATAAATTGCCTTATTTTTATTGTCTGAATTGCTCCAGATCCATATAACTGCAAAGGAACTGCAATATCCTGAAGTGTGTTTCTCAAATGTATAACTAGATGGGTGTCATGCATGATATCATTTTGCTACTAATGCCAAGGGCATGACCTTTTACCAGGGAACCAACAAAACTGTATTATTATTTTCAAATTGCTGTGGATAGCATCTGTGGCATAGATGTAAATGTCAATATAAGACATAAATGTATGACTTACTGCTAATAGTTTTGTGTTGTACCCTTTTTTTTTATCAGAAAACATCATTCATGTGCAAAAAAACATCAGAAATAAAATTCACAGTCATAAACATTTAATGATTTAAAAAACTGCGTCTTGCAGCGTGTTTGGTTCAATTATTGGTTCTCTGTATTTAATACTTTTATGCCTATAGTGGAAAAAAATCTTCTGGAATTGTTCTCTCTTACGTTCCTACTTAAAACTTGTTGGTGACTTAGTTTTACACTCTATTTGAGGCAAATGAGGACAGAATATTCATTTTTGGGTAAACTGCTCCTGTAATACCAAGTTTACTGACACTCTTCTGGAGTTTATGATGACAGACATGTCAAGACTTTTTGTGTGGTCATTATTACATGCAGAAATCCTTGGATTTGTTTCCTTCCAGTTATTTTCTCTCTCTCTCTCCCTCTCCATTCTGCCAGCTGGAGGTTTGACAGAACTTGTTGGGAAATTTCACAACAGCACAGCCATGTATGGCCTGTGCAGGATGGGATTGACAGAAACAGGACAACCACAGATTATCATGATCTGCTGGGTAAATTCATATGCACAATTCACACTTTTACATAACATAAGCCATAACAAATAAAACATAGATTTTAGAAAATAGAAGTTTAGTCAGGATAGCACATATACTTTCCTAAACTTTAGATGGAAAGTCTATAATCTTTTCCCTTATTTTTTCTTGGTGTGCTTCAAACATTTGTTGCTCTTTTAACAAATACATCTGAATGAGGTCATTTTGCCTTGTTCTGATTGGTTACTAAACCTTTATGAGTACCTTCTATTGGATGTTGTCGTGGGGTGTGAGTCTGATATGATTCCTCATTGGATGGAGCTGGCACAGCATTAAACAGCCCATGTTTAACCAAAGGATGTGAGGTTCCTGTCGATGAGACTTGTCAATGGTTTCACTTCACAAAAGGGCTTTGACCTTCAGAAGTGTAACTGAAGGAGCTCAAATACAGGCATTCTGGGAACCGTTCTAATATCCATCATGGCTCTGGTTGCTAAGGCAACAAGTGGGAATGTTGTTTTTAGGGTCAGAGGTGCCATCTGTAGCCGGTCAGGCATTGTGTAGAAGAAGGGGGATGTGGATTCACTGACCTGTTAACTGCAGAAGAAAATTCTTTGGACTGGTACTCGGACACAAACACACACCACACATAGTGATCGTGAACTTTGTTGGATATATTTAGATGAGGAAACATTTATAGGACCATTCAAAAGCTGAATGAATAAATCCTAAATTAACACATGTAACCATATCCATGTTACATTTATTGGATTCTTTTAATCTTGTGCAATAAAATATATAGATTAAAGTAGTTTAAATGTAGGTGTCCCAAAATGTCTGAATATTTTTAAGGGCACCTGAATATTGTTTTGGCCACAGTAGGTCAATACTTCACACAGTATTATATTATATTAAAGGGAAGGTCCACCCTAAAATTGAAGTGCTGTCCTCATTTACTCACCCACAAGTTGACTTTTATAAATATAATTTGTAACCAAACATTTCTTGGGCACTAAGCCTAGTAGGAAAAACTAACTACTATTGTATGGTAGTCAATGGTGTCCCAGAACTGTTTGGTTCCCACATTCTTCAAAATATCTTGTGTTAAAACAGAATAAAGGAATGTGTACACGGTTGGAATGACTTGAGGGTGAGTAAATGATGAAATATCATTTTGGGTGAACTTTCCCTTTAAGAACATTGCAATCTTTTCTGACTACATCACACAGTTTGGTGACAGTGTGGATGAGCTCCGCAAAGAAGAATGTACCAGCCACGTGCCTGCCATCAAGACCTTCTTCAAGGTAACAAACTGTTTCTCTACTGGCATCTATATCATTCCTTAGGAATTGTAGGCATGAGATTTATCCCTATATTGTGTTACAGAATAGAAGGTACTTCCAGTTTAAGCTGTCATTAATCAACTAGTATTTACTCCTGTGGCTACATTTGGAAACATTCACAAATAGAGCGAACAAAAAGCGTGTGTCTTTCCCACATGCACACATTTGTCTCATTCTCATACATCCTGTGTTTGTGTCACTGTGGAATGTTCTTTCTGTTAGTGTTCTGCTATACAGAATAATTCTGATAGGAAGTTAAGTCACAAACACACTCATGTACTGCTGTTTAGATACACATTTTTATTCCATGCAACAGAACTTTTGCAGAATGCATTTACTGCTGTTTATAAAAAATCTTCAAACAATCAGAAAACAGTATTCGTGCTAAATAAGTGCTCAAACAAATACAAGTTAAAGGAATAGTTCACCCATTGAAAATACTCTCATACTTGCCATCCCAGATGTTTTCTTAGCTAAACACAAATGAATACATTTATTTTAAAATGTTGTCATGTTACATCACAGTTCTTTTTCAGACTCGTTCTGCTTTAGATTGTTTGAACTTTCTTACCTTACAGCACGTTGCTGCTTTGCTTGAACCAATGGAATTGAACACATTTTGCCTCTATTTGAATAAATGGGAGGAGTATGTAAAAGAAGATTCTCTCACAGTTCTGAAATGACTGACCTTGTTGGAAAGTACAAATGCTCTGTTCTGAGATTTTCCTCAGATTTAAATGGTTTCCTACCTCTGCTAGTATCTGTTAAGTGATGGTTAGTTGCTTGGTGCCAGGTCTTTTTGTAAAGGGCTCTTCCTCTGTTATTGACCTTTTTGTTTCGCACAACCAACGAGAATGCCACTGACAGACATTACAAACACACATTGACAGAAATGAAAGCAAGCAAGCAAGAAAAAGATGGTTAACTTAAAAGGATATTTGTTAAAGAAAATTTGCTGTTATTTTAAGCTTTTGTGTCATAAAGAAAAAATTGTAGTGCTTAGAAATTATTCTATGTGGTTTATATTGTGATATATGTCTGGTTTGAAGCTGGTTTGATTACTTCGCCACCCAGGCAATGTTGGTTTAATATTTCCATATTTTTGGGATTTAGGATGGTTGCATGAGATTGTTAAACACGCATCTCAGTTTTTAATGCCTTATAAAGACATTGCCCGGTTGGCGTCTCAGGCATGCCAAGAATGTTGTTTATTTAATTCTCAGAGTTCCTCTCTCTCTCTTTTGAGGTCGACGACCTTTATGACCTTGAATCTACAGTGAGTGTATATGTAGCGGTTTCATTTGGGTTCAAACGTTGTTGGGTGATTTCTGTGTTGATTGATGGTTGTTGTCACACGTATGAACTTTAATGGGTTACAAAAGTGGCGGGAACCATGTTTTATAGCGTGGGAGAGGTTGTGCCCCCAGTCCATAGTGTAAGTTTCCAACTGAAGTAAATACTGTACAGAGCTTGACTTTTGTCTGGATAGACCCTGATGCAGATGCATTTACGGTGCGTTCACACATTAACACAACATTTATAAGTACATTGTTACAACTGTGTTGTTTGAAATAATGACTGGGCTAAATCTGTGATTCTTTTAACTTCATGTTTAGCGCTCTTGGCCTACAGTGGCTTCTAAAGACATTTAAAAGACTTTTTTTTATCTAAAGACAGATAAAAGCTGAACCCAAAAAAGCAGAACCCAATGTAAAAAGCACCTCATTTATCACAGCGTATATGTTGGCTTCTGAGATCTTCCTTAAAAGTTTCAGCAACATGATTACAGATTGAGTATGAGCCACAATGAGGTTAAATCCCCCTCAGCCATTCCTCAGTGCTTTCTCTCTCTGTTACTCCCTCTTTATTGTCTCCTCGTGCGAGTCTGTGCTGGTAAAGGCTCAGTCAGGAGTGCCAGATTGACTTGTCAGGTCTTGGTTTCACAAAAATGACTTCAACAGCAGTTTGCTTTTTGAAATTAGGTTTATGAAGTCATCAAGGTGGATCTTTTTTGCATTAGTCAATAGTAATGAGCATTAATCACAAATGTAGTTGCAGTGGTTTATTACCTATTAAAACCATGTAGAAGTAAGATGGCTATGATAAAACGTTAGGAAATACTCTGTAAGACCATTGTTTAAACTAATTTTTCAAGAACATAATATATTTAATGTCTGGTTATGATCCGATATGAGATAAGAACTGTAAATTGCATTCTAGTTCGACAGTCAGCTTCAGGGATGGGGTGTGTATGGGAGAGAATCTGCCATCAGTACTGTTAATATTGTCATTACCACTAAAGCCCAGGGCCAACTGCATGTCAGGGGCTCATCCAAAACAAGTAATAACAGAGTTAAGTCATTCAACTCCTCCCAGGCAGAAACGGGGATAGAAGGAAAGGGAAAATTAACCACAGTTGTAACCTAATGTACTGAAGAGAAAGTCATTTTAGTCACAATGAGATGTAAGGATATTGGTTCTGACATGTTGGAGTTGTTGGGTAGTACATTTCAGAGAAAATGTTATGTACTGTAGCAGCCTGCCTACTAATGACAGCATAATAATTCACTCTAGATCTGTGGGGTTTGCTGAGTTTGAGCTCAGCTCTTATGAGACTGTCTGGAAGGTGCATTGTCTCAGTTTCATTAGTCTTCTGCTCTCTTCGCTCCCATAAACCACATCACTCTATCTTGACTTGCACTGGATACATTTGGTTAGTGATATAGTGTATATTTTGTTGAGCGGTGATTAATCTTAGTATTGATTAAGTTACCCCAGAGCTATAATGCAGGAAAAATGCCCTTTAAAGGAAATTGTAGTAGGCAGATATGTTTGGCCCAGCATCATATAGTATTCTGATTCAGATGCATTTTTCTCATTATATGCAATTTAAATCTTAAAAAAAAAAATTGGTACTAATTATTTATAACTTATTCTCATTTCCATTTGTCAATTAAATAATTATTCAAAATACATACAGTTAATAAAATAACAACGATTGTTGTATTATACAACAAATGTTGCAACAAAGTTTAAACAGATGAAATGGAGTCATAAATGGGACAGGACATAAATGTTTAAAACAAGTTTTTTTATCGAACAATAAAGTTGGCATAAAACGGAAGTAACGATCATATTGAAATGAAAGAAAATGTAGGGCGGCACTTGATTTTCCACATCGAGAACTGATTGGATAGTCGGAAGATGGGCATTGCTAACAAAATGAAGTTTGCAGTCAATCGTGGAGGATAATTCCCCACCGGACTCCCCATCGCTCCCTCTCATGAATAAAGCTCTGCCCTCGCACCATTTCTCGTGACAGGAAGTGATGAGAAGTCGTTTCAGGGGGGAGGAGGTCAACGTTTTTGATTAAAGGGTATGAATTAAAAAATAATAATGAAGTGCACAGATAAGACAATTATAAAAAAACACTGCACTATTCCATAAAAAATATGATTTTTCAGTTTTGATTTAATGCTGTCTTTAAATGGAGTCATTGAAAAGTCAATATTTTCCTTGTTCATTCGTAAAAAAAAAATTTTTTTAGAATTTTGTACATCAAGAAAAAATGGAAAATCAGTTTGATCATTTTCTTTCAGCAAAAGTTCATTTGGGGAACTTTCAAAAATGTTTTTATCTCTTAATGTTTCTGTCATAACAGGAGGCCCAAGTATTTATTACAGCCTCAAACCACGATGAGGTGACAGAGGAGAAGATTAAATCTGCCACTGAAATGATTCGACCACCAGTAGAGAGATCAAGGAGACCCTCAAGGGCAATGGATAAGGAGGAGACTGTGGTAGGTTACCACAAAACTACCACAAACTTGGCTGTGTAAAAGGGTTTCTTTCATTAAAATATTTGTAAAAAGTATGTTTCAGGAAATAATTTAGTGAGCACATTTGAGAGTTGATTTACTGATCTCAGATAGATGTTTTTGGGTCATTTTGAATCTTTTGTTTGCTGTGCCACACCCATAGGGTACAAACTACAAGAAGACAAATGCTGCCATGGAGATGCGACGGATAAACAGAGACTCCTTCTGGGCACGAGCGGAGGTACAGCTATGCTGTGTTAAGTGTTTTATACATCATTGAGCTCTAGAGCTTAATTAAAAATGTTAAAAAGAAAATGTGCCAGCAATGTAATAAGCCATAATGTATAATTAGCTGGTCATTATTGCATTGTGAAGCCATACTAGGAGACGCTGACTTGGGCGTAAATTCGTAGACGCATTTATCCAAAGCGACTTGCAAAATGCTACATTACAAGGCTACTTGTCAAAATATTTGAATGCACAAAAAATAGATTTTAGGTGAAATTGTCTTATTATCTGACACAAAGGGGACTCAATAGGTGTAATAAATAGACTCAAAGACTCAAAAGGATATAAGTGACAGAAAAATAGCACAAGAATGTAAGAAATATTGCCTGGGACAAACGTCAGTTATACAAAATAACAACCATTTTACAAAAATACAATATTTGACTTCAGAATGATTGGTGAGAGAGACTGACCAAGAATTCTGTATTCTAGAAAGCTGTGTACTACAGTAAATCAATATTATACAGTATATCAATTAATTTGAACAAATGTCTGGATTAAGCATTTAATAGTGGTGGTAACAGACCGAGATGTCCTGTCCAGTAAACTCATGTTTATCGTGATGTAATTCTGTTTAATATCGTGTGTCACAGCGTGAGGAAGAAGAGCGAAAGGAAGAAGAATGTCGGCGGGCTGTAGAAGACAGACGCCGCTGGGAGAGAGAGAGAATTCTGAAGGAAAAAAAAGAGGCCGACGAAAGAGACAGAAAGATGGAAGAAAAGCTCAAAATGATTGAAGAGGAAAGGTTTGTATTGTACACCTGAGATCAACACCGTTGAATACCCGCATGTTTTAGATGATTTCTAAATAACTTATTTCAACTTTCCTGTTGTTTTTTTGTTTACAGGAGAACCCAAGCAGAGCTTGAAGAAGAAGCTAAAAAGGAAGAGAGATCGAGATGGGTGTGTTCTTGATATTCCTTTGATTTAACTGAATTAAGCTATGAATGCTAGTTGTTATACTATTTTGATGAAATAGGAAAGGGTTAACAAATTCATTTGTGTAATGTACAGGAGCAGCAGCAGAGAGAACATGAGGAGGACATGAGAGCACGCCTCAGACGCAGCGAATCTATCGAGAAAGCAGCGGTGAGTTTGACTCAGCTGCACTTTTTTGCACTTTATGTGCAAAAGTTGAACCCAAAAATAAATAAGCAGAACTGAATTGAATTAAAATCACGTTCACTAACATAAGGCATATCAGTTGTGTAGAAAAGCGGTTCATTTTACATTAAGCAGGTTGAGGTCACATGACCACCTGTATACTACCACACAGAGTAGCCTACAGCTACTAAGCTGTACTGTTTTATATTCCACAAAAAAGAAAAAAACTTTTACTAGCTTTGTAAACTAACTTGTGTACTACACTTCAAGTTTATGTAAAGTGTACTTTTCTAAACCGAAAGGTGGGCTGTTTTAGTCCAAAGCAGCGTTGAACTAATACACCTACTGTACTGTATATTACTAATAATACTAGTATACTTATTACACAAATAATACTTTAAAATATACTTCAATTTTACACAAGTATATTAAATAAAATAATCGATTTACTTTATTAACGTTTTTAACTTTAAGTTTTCTTACGCTTTGTAACAATAGTTCTTCTTTTGACCAACAGGAGGCAGCAGCACTTGTTTCCCAGCGTTCTCTCAATCCCAGGGAGTTCTTCAGACAGTTATCAGCATCCTCACAAAATTCCTCCAGCCCTGGATCACCACGTTCAGGTAGTGATTTTTATTCAACATTTACTAAAAATGTTGCTTATGGAATACTTACAGTCTTATTTTCCTATTTTGCAGTCAAATCTCCATTCCGCCGCTACCAGCGTAGTTTGACAGACACGGCCTTCATCTTTGAGAGGACCAATTCCAGTTCAGGTCCCACTTCTCCTCTCAGTCCCACTGTAAGGTCTCCGTTCTCTCGAACCCCAAACACATCCCAAAGGCATCCTGCATCTCCACTTAGTCCATCCTACCGCACAGTCCCTTCACCACAGCAGCCTGAAACATCTCCTCCAACACCACCTGCTCAATGCTCTGTTCCACCCGTATCACCATTACCCAGTCTGCCTGTCTCCAGACCTTCTCCAGCCCAGTCATCACCACCTAGCCAGCCACCTCCTCAACTGCCAGTCCACCATTCAACTTCTCCCGCATCACCAAAGCTGCCAGAGAGTCAAGATGAGTCATTCCCCAATGATATGACCAGAGAGCAACAGGTTACTGCATCAGATCCTACAGCTCAAGAGTCTGATAACACACTGCACATCGAAGGTGAGTCATTTTACTCACTTTTATGCAAAAATAACAAAGCATTTGTTGTTTTGATTGTAAATTGACTAATCCACACATCTTCTGTCATAGAGGTTGTAACAGGCTCTCCAATGCTGCCTGAACTTCAGTCAGAAACAGACTTCACTGCCAAAGCTGTGCTGGTTGAAGAAGATGAAGACAAGGTGGAGAAACCAGAAGGACCTTCAGCAATGTCAACAGCACCTTCAGAAACCAAGATGCTTGCAAACTATGAAAATGTCCTTGAGGAGCAACAATTGGAAGCAGAATGTCAGGATGAACAAGGCTCTGAAGAGCAGCCCGCTGGAGAGTTTGAGGAATTACAGCCACATGTGGACCAGTCAGGACCTGCACTGCCCAGAACTGTGATACCAACATTAGTAGAGCTCTCAGAGAAAAACAAGGTTGACGATGACCTGCCAGAAAACCAAGGTGATGGGACCTCTGAAACATAATATGAAGATGCCAACATGTTCTTATAGTTGAGATGTCATTGCCATGCTGTTTCTGTGTTACAGAGCAATGTGTGAAAGTAGCAGAATATAATCTGATGGCTGACGAAGATGAATCAGAATGTGAAAGACCACTGAATGGTACAGGTAAGGAGCTAGTAAGGTTTGAGTGTTACAGTATATAGTTTTGTTATATACTGTAGAATTACAGTATACTGTCTCATTTTTGGTTTTCAGTAGAGCATGTTGATGAATCTGAGCACAGCACACCTGAGAAGTGCAGTTACACAGTGAATCGTGAGGAGACAGATGAAGATCTGAAAGAAAACGGAGAAGTACATACAAAACCGGACAACATAATGCGCAATATTTACAGTCAACCATCTACAGTATGTTAAAGAAATAGTTCACCTTCAAAATGAAAATTCTGTCATCATTTACTCACTCCGTTGTCATTTTACAAATGTGTGATTTTCTTTCTTCTGCAAAACACAAAAGACCATATTTTGAAAAATGGTAGCCAAAAAACATTGGTCCCCATTGACTTCTATTGTATGGACAAAACCAATGTCCAACCACGGATCTATATAAATGACTGTATTGTGCCTAGAACGCTAAACCAACGGCAGAAGGTGAAGCCACCGGAAGCGATCGCGCCGCCATCTTGATATGCTCAACTGACAGAGAGCGCCACTGACTCAGTCAAAACGACATCCCGTTTTTCATCTTATTAGGCGCGCAACAAGTTTTTAGTTCACGTGTTTAAATTAATTTTTACTTCTTATGTTTTTCCAAAGTTTATGCTTATTTTGGGCAGAATAGCGACGTATAGAAATCAATGTATAGTATATGTTATGTAATGTACAGTGTGTGAGTGTGTATTGCACACGGTTGTAATGGCACATGTGTAAATGTTTAGAAATAAAGCTTCTTGACTTAAAGAACATATACAGTCTGTATTTATCTGTATGTAGATTTCAGAATAAACACATTTGTCATATGTTGAGGTGTCTCGTTAGATATGTACGATCTGATATGTATGCTACTGTAGTGAAAATGAACGTAACTCTTATCTAATAAGACGGGAAAATTCCCAACTTTAAATAATTAACCAGTAGTTACGTGCTTAAGACATTTGCATTGCAAGAATGCACTGAGAGACTTTAGATATAAAAACGGGGACTGGTAAGTTACTGTTTTATCATTAATGTGTGATAACAATCTATTAATTTAATAGAACGTTTGGGCATACCAACATGGCGGCGCGGTAGCTTCAGTGTAATGACGTCATGAGCAATTCAGTCATTTATATAGATCAGTGGGTCCAACGGTTTTCTGTTACAAACATTTTTCAAAATATCTTCTTTTGTGTTTTGTAGAAAAAGGAATATCATACAGGTTTGAAATGACAAGAGGATGTGTAAATAATGACAGAATTTTCATTTTTAAGGGGAAACTATTATTAAGAAATTAAGTGTCATCATTTTGCTTGTCCTGATGTTTTTCTGAAACATGTTTTTTCTGTGGAAAACTGAGAAAATGTCAATTCTGGCTTTCCCTGAGATTATAATGAATGGGCAAAAGAGAGATAAAGCCTTAACCCCTTCACCAAAATTCTGCCATTGTTTTCGTTTACCCTCAGACGTTTATATTTAAGATAAACATGTTATTTCACGAAATAAGCGAAAATAAAAACAAATTGCTCCTTTTTACATAAATGTGATTTAACAAAGGTAAACTACAAATATTAACCATATACACCATACCACTGGATGAGAAACAACTACGTCAACACCACAAGTGTTAAACAATCAAAAGCACAACATATAATAGAAATCATCTACACGATTCATGCTATTCCAGATAATTTGGGTAACTATTCCTTTAATGTGAAAATGACTAAAGTTTTGTTTTCTCTTTGAACAGTCATCACCAGAAAGACTTCTGCGTGTAAGAGCTTTATATGACTACCAAGCAGGTTAGTTTTGTTTATTATAATCAGTGCTGTATAATTCATAATTGCTGTGGGATTGTTTGGATTGTGAATCCACATGTATTTATAACACACACACACAAACATTTTTGTTCCACACAGAGGATGAAACCGAACTCTCTTTTGAACCTGGTGACATCATTAGTGATGTGGAAACGATTGACAAAGCCTGGTGGAGGGGTTCCAGCGAAGATGGACGTCAGGGTCTTTTCCCTGCCAACTACGTAGAGACCATCTGAAAGACTTTTTCTTTTAAGACGGTTCATCACGCCCCCTTTTCTTCCTACTGATTCTCAGGGACTAAACCTCACAACCCAGTCTATGAGGATAGACAAAGCACTCTGAGACTAAAAACACATCAAAAATGTTTGGGAAGAAAATGTTAACAGACAGAACTTGGCCAACAAACCAACCAAAAAAGTCTTGGATAATGAACCGCAAAACTGAGGGTAATTCTCACATCATGAGATTAGATATGAATTCAGTACAATTTCTGTTAGAAATGTATACGTTTAGCATCATTTTATTTGTACATTACATCAAATATGATTACACATTTTTACCGAGGTGCTAAATCATACCAAAACGTGGTAGTGTCTGCTGAAGAGCAGATTTGTGCATTTTGGGGCCTTTAGGCAAAACTGCACCTAACAAATCAACTAGCCCTTGTCTGTTATATGAGACGTATTAATAATGTTGCCTACACACTTTTAACTTGCACAGATGTTTACAAATAAGTCATTGCCAGAGACCAGTATGTTAATATTTTGACATTTTTCAACAAATTTGCTTTTCAAATCTGCTATAAACAGAAAGCAATAACCAAACCTGTGAAACTGTAGTTCATTGACAGAAAATAGCCTAATGGTTTTACTAAACTACAACTAGTGTGGTCATAATGCACCTCCAAAATTTTGCCCTAAAGGCACTTTAGGCCTCCTTGATGTCTGTGTAAAATGAAAACCCTTGACATTTAAAATGAGTATACTTTAGGCTGAACCTGCCAGCCATTGCATATTTTTTCTTCCAGAATGTCTCCATAAACAATAAAACAGGATGTCCACTGATATGTAAATACTATAGACTTCACATGGTTTTTCTATGTAATTTATTTATCTCCAACTATGAAAATATAAATATTTCCTCTGAGTCTGTCTTTATAACTTTCGTGGATTTCAGTAAAAGGTAGTTTTTAAACCAACACATTTTCTTAGTATGAACACTATATAAAAAAAATAATACAACTATCACAACACATTTAGCTGTGTACGTCATAGTTTTTCTTTTTCCACAGCAAAAGTAATGCTTCATATTCTTAGTTTCTTGCACAGCCAATACCATGTTTGTCATTATCATCAAGGAAACGTATCCAGTACATGTATGTTAATGCATGAGATCACATTAAAGGGATTCACTTTACTGGGTCAAAATAAAGTTTATGTTCACCATCTTTTACATTTAGTTGCGTATGTACATTGATGTTTATGTTTATTATTAAAATAATTTGCAATAGCATAGCAAGAATAAAAAAAAACACAAACACAAAAACTCTTGTTTTAACTTTTAATTTAAATGGAATTATATACCATGTTATTGTACATGAAAAGGTTTTTTCCATCAAAGACAATGTGCATGCAGACGGCCTGCTGAAACGGAGCTTCCAGGTTAACATTCAATGTTTATTACCAGGATAATCTAGAGTTTAACTTCAGCTGATAATGTTGATATTATTTGATTAATAACAAATAACAAAAATGAATATGGTAAAATACAACTTTAATAAAAGCACAAAATAAAAATGACAAAACTTTACAAAAAGTGTTTGAATGAATTTACAGGTTATTAAATACAGGTCAGTGGCCCTTTGACTTTTAAGCACTGCTTATTAGTTCTAGAACAAAACCTTTACTGCTTTTAGAATTTTAGAGTTTAGCTGGGTCCATATTTCTATACTTTTAGACATTTATAGTACACTATATATGTAATCATGTAAATAAAATAGCCTCCATCTAATATTTTTGTCTGAAATAAAAAATAAACATATAACAAGGCTTGGACATAATATAATATAATGTCTTATGTTTTTTCTGTATTAAACTACTATTAACTTGTATTAGAAACCTTATTGTTATGGCAAGAACGACTTCTCCCCTGAGGTTATAATGAATTCACAAGAACAGTTATTTGACTTTTATTGTTTATAATATTTTAACATTAATCTTACACTAATAAAACCACATCAACCGATACACTTTATCAGACCAGTGTTGGAAGAGACTAGTGTTATGATTTCACACTGACACGCTGGACTTGAGAAAACTTAACCAACCAGGAAGCCACAATTTCTTGCCACACAAAATAACGTAACCTTAAAATAATACATATACCGCTTAATGAATGTTAGGTTGTTGCAGATTTGCATAGTAGTGCCTTTGTTACCCTTCTCAGTTACTGGATCAAAACAAAGCACCATCATAACACAGAACCCAAAATTGCTTGAGTTGAGTCCTGGTTTGTACTTGTATTGTGATTTTTAATTTTAGATGAGACTCATGGGAATGCCTCCACAACGGGGTTCACATTTGCAGAGTGAAATCACTTATGTACAGTAATCCTGAGGTCATCACAGTCACAGGTAATAAACACAGTCACATTATATCCCGTGTTTCAAACCTGAATACAGAAAATTGAGACATTTGCACCTTTGCATATACATTATTTGAAGCCATGCAAAGAGCGTTTCAGAAGAGTAACAGACTGTCATACGATGTGAATGTTGTTATACACAAGATTGACATCTGACAGGTAGGGGATGTGCGGTTTATGAACGATGACTGTTCCAATTCTGTTTTGCGTGCATGTCTGCTAATGATGTGCAAAAGTGTCTCTCAATAACAAACTGGAAGTTATATCAGTGTTAACTTTCACACATGTTAGGTGTATTCAAATACTAATACGATGCAAAATGAAATATTTGTAGGCAATTAATGTTAGCGATGATAAATATTCAGAACCTCAGTGGATTATTCTCTTTTTCTGAGCCGCAAAGCCTGCAAACCCATGCACAAAACACCAGGATTCTGTTCATTGTAAATAGACAGTAATGGCCATTTCACGTACATACTGTACAGTATAGTAGTATATTATATAAATAAATCAGATTCCCCTTTTGGTAACTGCACTGAAATGCAGCAAAAAAGTGAAGTATGAAGTTATTTAGCACAATGCTCTCCCCACTCCCGTGTAAGGGGTTGTCAAGCATCTATGACCTCAGGACTTCCAGTTATTTCCAGGGTGAAAACAAAAAGATTCCTTTAACTTAAATCAGAGCGTACAAGCTACACCTGACTCTGCAGCCAGTTCCTCGGGTCTAGTTTGGCTCTCAGATTCCTCAGGCTCCGCCGTGCACCGGACCGCCTAGAGAAGCCCACGTCAGACTCTTGGCTGTTGCTTCCTTCACTGGAGCTGTTGCTAGAAGTTGAACTTGAGCAGGACAGAGCAGTCTGGGAGGGTCGAGGGGATACCACGACAGCGGTGGACGACTGACAGGTGCACTGGAAGCCCCCGTAGCCTCGACCGCGCAGAGTGGAAAGCTTGGCGTCCAGGGAAAGGGTACGAGGACGGAAGCGACCGGAGGAGGAAGGGGTGTCGGGGGACCATGCCGGGCGGAAACAGGGGCTGACACTGGCAGAGCTGTTGCCGTCTGAGGTTAAACTGGCGTTGGAGGAGAGAAGGCCGGGGGAACGGTGGCAGCGTGGACTGCGGGGTTGACGGCTGTGCAGACGGGGGCTGGGTGAGTGGGGAGGCAGGTGAGCGGTAGGGCGGTGCTGATAGTTGTGGGGGGTTCTTGGGGTCTCTTCTTCAAACAAGGACACCCAGTGAGGTGGAGCTCCAAGCTGGGACCTCAGTTCGAAGTCATCGATACGACGTGTGAGGATGTCAGTGACTGTTCCGATGTCGTCTGAGGTGTCAATAACTGTGAACGAAGAGAAAAAAAATTACATTTGAATGTTGAGTGACTTTCCTGCAAAATCATAGCTGAACACATCTTAAAAATCCCTATTTTTAACTCTTTGTAAGTTGGGGTAAGGTAAAGAGACAGTGTTGAACACTGATTTTCATGTACTGTACTTGCTCAACTATTTTGTTTATTTGTTTATTTAAGTGTTTTGAACATTACTATAAGACGGTGATTCTTAAACTGGGGGGCCCCAAGATGGATCCAGGGGGACCACAGATTTTGTGGCATTTTATGAAATATAGAAATTTATACTGTAGCTTTTACACAATCAAACATCAGAAAAATAAGACCACGCACCCAAAGTATTGATGTTCCAGCATTGTATGACTGAATATGTTTTAGGTTTAATTAAAATTCTAAGTTTAAGACTATAAAAGTTTTTATTTGGGGGGGTCGTGAAGCGACTACAAAAAGTTTGAGAACCACTTAGGGGCACATTAAGAACACTATTTAGGGTCAAATGACAAATAAAAACTGGGATGACTGAGACCCAACAGCAACAGCTTATGCGAGCAGGGGTTGAAGTTTTGAACCTCTCATCACAGTTACTTCACCTGTCACTGTAATAGGAGGAGAGCAAGGCTCGGATCTCAGCAGAGACAGCGTTATCCTGCAGCAAAAGCCCCTCACAGGACGCAGGGGCCGAGAGAGGGGCCACTGAAGGGGTGGTGTGGCAAAATGAATGAGGGGGCAACAAATGCAGGGTTGAGTGGAGGGCACAGCCGATGGGTGTTTACGTAATAACCAAATAATGTGAAATGTGGAAAATATATGGGACAGATGTTTGGAATTACGACATGAAAACCAGGAATATACAGGATCAGATACAAGAGTGTAGAAAAAATCCAAAGTGCAGAAGGAAGGGAAGGCAAGGGAAAAAAGAACAGAAAAAAACATCGGAACAGTAAGGAGACAGACATACAAACCACAGAGGAAAGAGAAAAGAGAGTGTCAACATGTCAGAAACAGCAACTTTGTCATTTAGGAGGTTAAATGTGAAGTGTGTAATTTCTGCTCCACTGTGTCACCAAACAGAATATGAAATGCCCCAAAGCTCCCACAATCTGCCATTGGTTGAAAAACAATTAAAAACTAGATATTTACAGTGTCTAGTGTTTATAGAGCTGCTGGTGTTGTGAAAATGTACCCAAAATATTTCCCCAGCACTTCCTTGCAGTCTCTATGAATGTGTAGATAAGTCGGCTGAAGCACTCACCCATCTCATGATACAGAGAGCCCTGTTTTGGTGTGACTATGGCAGGTTTCCGTGGTGACGGTTGCTCAATCTTCATCACGTCATCACAGCACTGCCTCCATTGACCTGCAGGGGGCAGGAGCGGATTGGTTACATTTAAGGCTAGTCGCACAATATACTTTCCATAATAAAAATGATACAACAACAATACTATAGTAGTCATGATAAGCTGTCTTTTGATTGGCTGGCACTGGTTGACATTAAAATATATAAATGAGCCAAATTGCTTTGCAAATGTAAACAGTCAACAGCTAGGCTAAGTACCTATATTTCTTGGCAGATAAATGTTTACCATATTTGTTTGTATGGGAATTTATTAATATTAACATAGTTTCTTGTAGCATATGGCTTACGGGGTTAATATGTCCTGTCATTGAACTCTTGGTTATCTACACGAGCAATAAGGCATGAGAGGCTGTGGTGTATGGTGATAAGTCATGGCTGAATGGCATTGTTAGGTTTTATAAAGACATCTATAAAGTCAGCATTTTATAAATTCATCTGCTTACTCATATCATAAAACTGTTGCCAGAATGCTTCCATCCAGTGCTGTGTGTCTTCTCTGCTGTCTGCCCCTAGTGTGTGCATGACCTCCTCTCCTCCATACTGGTTTGTGATACAGATATTCTGTGTCTTACTGTGAGGGTCCTTCTCTGCTCGGATTCTCGTCTCCTGAGACACACGCACACAAAAAAGGTTTCAATAAATGTGTAAATAGTTTTATTTAAATGAATAAGATATGTACAGTATAAGAAGTTACATTATTGCACTAATGATCATCATACAGATTCAAGAACTTTTTATTTCTATTTCTAGACATTTCTACTTTCTACATTTCTAGACAAGTCTTCTACAGTGGGGGTTTTCAAACTGTAGGTCGAGATCCACGAGGTGGGTCCCAGAAAGTCACTTGGCTGAATGACACAAAAAAAGTTTAGTCCAGTTTTTATATCTCACCATGGAGTATTTTGGTATTGCAATAAAACCTAAATTGTATACATACAAAGGGAAATAAAACCAACCAAAAAAAAAACCCACACAATAAAACACTAACTCTCTCTCTCTCTCTCTCTCTCTCTCTCTCTCTCTCTCTCTCTCTCACACACAAGGGGTGTTGTTCCGGCTTTGTAAAAACTAGTATCTTGGTATAAGCACTTATTGTATTGTTCTCCAGTATGTAGTTTTTGTTTAAATTATATGAAATAATCCAGCCATATCTCAACTGTGAAACAATCTCTGCCACATGCAGTATGTAAGATTCATTGACCAACAGGTGGCAGCAGAGCACAAGTAAATGAGTTCAGTGAACAGCGGTCACCTGAGATTTGAGGAATGTGCAGAGTCACAATGCAGCTCTCAGATGTTAAAACAAACTCTTTGTGCTCATGATGACATGCAGCTCTCTAAAGGATCCAGACCCAGTACATGACGAACAAAAAGTCTTTTCAGAACTACTGACACAATAAGGAATATTAGCGCATGCGTTTTTGTCATATTTTTGTCAAGAGAATCCACGATTTGAAACAATGTTTTAGGATGTAAAACATCTTAAAGGGATAGTTCACTCAGGGAAGTCAATGGAGCCCCAGAAATCTCACGTGCTAACATTCTTCCAAATATCGTTCTTTGTGTTCAACCAAGCAAAGAAATGTATACAGGGTTGGAACAACTTGAGGGTGAGTAAATGATGACGGAATGTTCATTTTTGGGTGAACTATCCATTTTTGTTTTAAAAAGGTTTACTCTAATATCCTGGTGCATAAATGAATGCTAAAAATAACTAGTAGTACTAAATATGACTTACTTTATTAATACACATAGTTAATACAGGCTCCACATTAGCTTCCATGTCTTCTTTTTGATGATAACAGAAGAGATTTGTCCCTTTTAGAACACCGTAGACATTTGTCCAGCCTTGTGGCTCGCCTCCCAGCTTAAAAGAGAAGCAAAGTGAATCTTAGTTAAAGAAAAGGAGACCGGGGAAATACGTCATGGGTTTATTTGCATCTGTGTACATTTTACGACAATTTTGCCTCTAGCAAGTAAGCAATTCTGACCATTTTTTATTTTAAGATATTCATTTTTTAAATTGTAAACATTGCAGTTTTTACTATGGTCATCTAAAAATGGCATAAACAATCTACATTTAGAAACTATTGTTTGAAGCTAAACTAAACATGGAAGCGTTTTATTCACCTTGACTCTTAGACAGCCACTCATCATCTGTTGTGTCATACAATGAGGTTGAGCAGCCAGACGACAACATACACTGCCATAAAGAGGCAACCAGTATGAACACTCCTCTGCAAAAAGAGAGAAAAAAGTGGATAATAGTTTGAAGAGAAAAAAAGCTAAAGGAAGTTGTATGATCTTACAAAGCTAGAAACCGTTTTGCAAAACCAAGTTATCATGTTTTGCACCCAACGTTTTTAGTACAGCAGACTGAATTATCCTCTGCGAGACAGACCAGCCCACACCAAGACCGTAAGACTGTCTGCAGACACACTGTACAGAAAGCTGTAAGTGCCTCTTATTGGCCTTTTAGACACCACTGCTGGTCATTCAGATGTAAGCATGACCTTACACACAATAAATCTGACAGACATTGACAGTACACACCCACACACACACGCACACATGCACACGCACATGCACACACACACACACAATAACACACTCTATAGGCCTGTCTGAAATTGATTCCCTCCGCAGTGACAAAAACTAGCACGTCATTAAACTGATGTGCTATAAATGAAATCTCAAAGGCACTTGACACGGGAGATAAGTGGTACAACCTATCTATTAACCAGACAACCATTTTACTTCATATCATAGATAAAATTATAATCTATACAGTGCTTTGGCAATCATTTCATTCAAGTTATTAAACAGAGTGCTTTAAAAGTAGTTGGATGAGGAGACGAGAAGAGATCAGAGGGTTTGGCAGCTCACCATTTCCTGTGATGGTGAGGTCATGTGTGCGGAAGCTGTCTTGGACATGAGAGAGATTAAGGGTGGTGTGAGCTAAAAGATGATATTTAGGCCCCCTGCAAATACAAACAACAAAATAAAAGAAAGGCGGAGACCTGGATTTGTTTTACTATAGCAGTGTTTTTTATGTGTTTTTATTTAACAACCTAAAACTGTCTTAAAGAAAAATATTTTTGTAAACTCTATCCTGAAACGAAACTTTCTACATATTTTTCCAGTTCCTCGAGTGAACAAAAAAAGCCATATACATTCAGGCAAGGGAGATTTTAAAGAAAAGTGTTAATTTGTTAAAATTCCTTAATCTTAATCTGGTTTATGTTAATTTAAACATTATTGTTTCATTAATTTTGTATTATTTTTCAATTCAGCCCCTTAACTGGTAGGGTTTTTTGTGACAACTTGCCCCATATGGACATAAACAACGTTGGTCCAGCGCTGGTCCAGAAAAACGTCCTGTTTCAGTTTTTAAACATTACTCAAACATTTATACAAAATACAATCTGCAGAACATGTTAAACGACTATCTTTAAGAATTTATTATATATGTCAAATTAAATAATAATATTAAATAAACATAAACTGAAACCGTAAGTGCTTATGGACCAGTGTTTACATTTTATGAAGTGGTCCATAGTGTTACATGCAGTGCAAAAAGGTCACACAAGGTCATAGTGCATTTAATAAACCATATACTGTATGTTCCTGAACAATAATAGAGAAAAAACCAATAGCTTTTTTGTAGTGAAGACGTTAAATGGATAGTTCACCCAAAAATAAAAATTCTGTCATCATTTACTCACCTTCGAGTTGCTTTAAATCTGTATACATTTCTTTGTTCTGATAAACACAGAGAAAATATTTGGAAGAATTCTTATAACAAAACAGTTCTTGGACCCCATTGACTACCATAGTAGGACAAATTACTTTATATATTTTTTGTTCTATTAAACACAAAAGAAGATATTTTGAAGAATGTAGGACAGCAAACAGTTCTGGGGCACAAAAGAAGATATTTTGAAGAATGTAGGACAGCAAACAGTTCTGGGGCACAAAAGAAGATATTTTGAAGAATGTAGGACAGCAAACAGTTCTGGGGCACAAAAGAAGATATTTTGAAGAATGTAGGACAAGCAAACAGTTCTGGGGCACTTTTGACTACCATTGTAATTTTTCATACTATATAGTCAATGGGATCCAAGAACTGATTTGTTACAAGCATTCGTCCAAATATCTCTCTTTGTGTTCAACCAAACAAAGACATTTATACGGGTTTAGAACAACTAGAGTAATTCATGACAAAAGTTTCATTTTTGAGTAAACTATCCCTGAGCACCTCTAATGTTGTGTACACTACAAGAACCCGTATAGGCAGCATGTGTAATAGCTGTACACATGTATTGTATGTTTCTCCACACTTACGGTACAGAGGGAACAGGCAGCAGGATTGTCGCTCCTCCTCCATTGCTGGTGGGACTGCAGGCTCCGGGCTCAATGGCTGCCCTTAATTTCTTTCCCGATGACCTACCCAGAGACGAGCTCAGTTTACTAGCCAGCTTCCGCGGTGTGCTGCCTGCCGAGTAGTCCTCCTCAGAACAACAGCTGTACAGCTCCACCCGCAGCTCGAACCCTGGGCCTGCCTCATTACTGCACACCAAAAACACAGATTAATGATAACATACTGACACAAAACATCTGCTTAAACAGCGCCGATGTACATTTACATGATGCAGGTAAATACTTACAAGACAATCGTGTTATCAAAGCAGATGTCTGTCAGCGTCCTGTCCACCATTACCATGTCTGTGTCAAAGATCTCACCTCCCAATTGTAGCAAACAGAAGACGGCACATCGATGCAGTTCTGAGGGAAAGAGAGAAAGTTATTTACATGGTTTGTAATGCCAGATTTAATGTTTTGACCATATCAGCTCTAGTCTTTCAGGAAACATTTATTGCGGCATCTGTGTTTGTGATGCCCAGCTTTAACACCAGTATCCACCCCTGTCTCTTTTTACTTTTTTCTAAAGCAGTTATTTCCTTTCAAAAAGAGTTCATTCAGATATTATATGGATATTCAGATTATTCAGGTCCCTCATTCCCTTCTTCTGTAGGTTTACACATACATTTTTATCTGGCATCTACAAAAAGATATCTTCAACAAGTTTCACTGTAACAATATACAGTAGTATATACAGTATATAAGTATATACAGCCACTGAAAAAATGAAGAGAGCATTCCAAATTTCCCTTCAAATAGCGTTTATAGATGTATTGTGACAATTCCAGTCCAGTGTCTCTTAAATTTTAACGAAATCAAACCTCAGGAGTGTGTTTTTTCACACCTCAAATAACAGCAGAATATACACATGAATGCTCTTCCACATTCCACATCCATGCGGATTCCTGTTTCACATTCATCAAAATAATGTCTCTTTCAGATGCTATAAGCACCTAGTGTTAAATTACATTAGTCACAGATGTCTAGAAAAAGGTTTTCCACGCCATTATTAATATTCTTTTTACCCAGAGGGCCTGAATGGTTGATAAATGTGTGTTTTGCTATCTCGGCTTAAGCACATATTGTTTGCGCAATGTGTTTGTACAGTATTTAGTTTCCTGTGTGCGTGTGCATGTGTGTTCTTAAGCAAAATAAAAAACAAGTGCTTACATACGGTTAAGATTCAATACATACAAAACAGGTCATTACCTCCTTTATTCTTAAAATACTCGGTGTCTTTCCACATTAGAGGTATCCGAAGATCTGCAGAAAGAGGTCAGAAAATCAGACAAGGTTATTAAACACACACACACACACACACACATACACACAGCATCACACAGAGCTGCAGGCAACCGAAGCTGACTGTCACGCAATGTCAAGACCGAAATACACCTCACACACACAAACACACATCTGCAATGTTATGCCATGCTGCCAGTCAATATGAATCCCCATTATCACCCGGACCCACTACATTAACACCACATGCATCAAGACCACCTGGAAGCACTCCTCAAGATCTGTGTAATTACACTTGTTAACAGCATCACTTTGTTGAATTAACAGGAAAGAGCCGTTAGGGAATAATTAATGCAACAATGACTACAGAAGGTGAGCAGAAGAGAAATAAAGGTGATGTGCATGTGTGGGATGCTGTGTATCTGCACTGTAAGAGTACGAAGTCCTCTATAACCCTCATCAATGGGCATCTTTGTAATGCCGTCATAATTACAGCATACAAATTCAGGCGTCTCAATGTGCTTCTTCGACCTAATTGCCATGGGTAGAGTCAAGAGGTCACAAGAAGTGGGAGTTAATAGTATGGGGTGTAAAGAGGGAGGGGGTTCCACTAAAACATTCACACTTAAGGAGGGGGTTTACAGCCCAACAGACTGAAACACACTACACATTTAGTCATTTAGCAGACACTTTTATCCAAAGCGACTTACAAATGAGGTAAACAATGGAAGCAATTGGAACAACATAAGGACAACAAAAAGCATAAGTGCAATAAAACTGGTCTCATATAGCCTATCACAGTATACAAAGCTAAGGTTTTTTTTTTTATAGAAAGAGTAGAAAAGAGATAGGCATGGATATATAAAACAGCAGGGGTGTGATTTAGTGCTCAGAGACTCATATGAACAGACCCGTTGGGGTTTACACACACCACCCACACACATATGCGTATGCAGTATACATAATATACAGAAATTAAATCTTAAACTGTTATGAATGCACATACTACTTTCCTGATTTACAGAATGGGCTATATGCATGCGTTACTTCCAGTTTCCGGTTGGGGAGACTTAAAGCAGAGAGAAATGGGAAACTGTGAAAATAGTTACATTTAGCAGATGCTGTACACTGCTGTGATATCTAGAAGTGCTGTTCTACCGTATAACTATTTTCTCAGTTTCCCATTTCTCTCTGCTTTAAGTCTCCCCAACCGGAAACTGCTGAGGGTTCTTTCTGTGAAACGCGGAAGTCACGCGTGCATAGAGCCCATTACTTTTGTAATACATAAACCCATAACCTCTTACACGGAAACACACAAACATTACGTAAAAAAGCTGCATTGCCGTTTATGAACATACCTGAAATGGCTACTTTGCCTTTACATGGGGATCGGTCATCCATCGGGCCTGCATCTGAAGACCTGAACACATACATTTACAAATTTGATACAAATCGTGACATCATAACAACATTCATGATCATATCTGTGCTACAAAGTACACTGAATGTAATTGTAAAAAATATTACTTCTATTGGTCAGACACACCGCAAACTCACGCTATTGACTGAACCAATATTGTGATGTCGGGCTGGTCAGGATGCTAAAGCAATCTGTGCTACATAGTAATAGTGTTTACACTGGCCTAAAAAACGTATTTGTTCTTGCTCTTTTGTATCTGGAGCCAACCATGTGATCACAAAGATTACTTTGTAATATGTGCCATCAAGAACACTGTGACAGTTGCTTTCATGTTTCTGATGCTGTGTTTGGGATAAGCAAGTAAAATAAGCAAAACACAATAAACCACACTGAACTCTTTCTGAACTCTGGAGTCTATCTTACTGTTAATTTATAAAGTTCTATGTGTCTAATTTTCTCCGGTTGAGTCAACATTCTGCTATTTTCAGTGTGGGACTGTGTATTTTGTTGAGATAGCTATAGCAGGACTATGTGTTTGATGTGTGCATAAACACAGGACAACACTTTAAAAAGAAATTTGGGGGTAAAACACTGTTATTACCTTTGCATATTTTGATAAATGTAAGTATAATGGTAATGCCTAACTTCAGGAAACTGGAAAATTAAATTATTCATTTTTTATACTCCAACTGTTATCCCCAAACCATTCATATCTATGCCAAACTTAAGCCAATTTATCTTAAATTTAGGAAAATTAACAGAGTGACCTCTGACCTGCGTGCAACCCGCTGCATGACCTGTGCCTCCTTCATGCGCTGGAGCTCTGACATGTAAGCCATGATGCGGGCGTTACAGGTAAGAAGGCTCTTGGAAGCCTCCAGCGCCTGATCCCTCTGAGAACACGCGGCCAGCAGCTTACACGCCCCCTCTCGCATACGGATCTCATAGTCAATCTTCTTCTGGATGTCACTGTCCTAGAAAGAAAAAAAGAGTAATCTCACATTTTTTGCACTGTCATATTATGTTGTATTCTTTTGGAATAAAAACGAAAGTGACCAGTTGAAGTGAACTATCCCTTTAAAATCTCATTTGGCATCCAGCACTCCTCCCCCCATCCAAACATTACCCAGCAGCACAAGAGTCATTGTCTACATCAGCAAAATTCTAAGGGCTATAGAGGCATAGAAAAACTCTACTGAGCCAAAATGTTTACAGCTGACCTAAACACACTTTAGGGTGAATACTCACATGTGTTACCCATCACCACACAAAGGTCACACACCCCAGTCATGTGACCGTCTGCTTTGTAATAGACTGTTACAACTGGTGTATCTCCATACAGCGATGTATGAAATAGAATATGAAATCATTCTTGGTCAGCTACATGTGAGGGCAAAGTGGCAAGTTGTCAAGTAGGGGTCCCATACACATCTTGAGTATAGGTTTTCTCAGGCTCTCCAGAGAAGAAAATAAATGAAGATTTAGAAATATACAGAATCAACACGGAAGAGAAAAGTTTAAAAAAAGTGAGAATACAGATAAAACTATTTTCTCACATAGCTACTTTAGATCATGGTTGGCGCCATTGCATGAAAATAAGACAATGAGGTACAGTAGTCGTAATTATTTTTTTTCACCACTGTCCACTGTTTGTGTACATATTTTTTAATGTTTTATTGGCAGAACATGTACTTCCAGGTACACAACCTTTTGAAACACACAGATGGAAAAATCTATTTACTTCTGTTTATAGAGTATACATATACAAATAAGGCCGAAGTAAGGTCATTTTTTATCTTTAAAGGCCTCTAAAGTGAAAATCCAGACCTTTATTATGCTCTGCCCTACTGGTCCTCTGCTAGGGCTGCTGTTGCCATGGCAACCTTTGATAACCCCTCTTTTGTGTGCAAACTTCAGAAGCTCCTTAACATCTAACACAGGCCTCAATTACGAGTTCTCAACTGCTCAACCCACTACTTTAAAACTAATTTCTTCCACACTCCCCATTAAAAGGCAAAGTTTGTTTAGCTATACCGTTAATTTTAGTACACCAGGCCATTGTCATAAGATAAAATGTCTTTTAAAAGCAAAACAGATAACCAGAATGAACCAGTGATGATGTGTTTTGGATGAAACAAAGAGAAGAAAAATGGGAGTTAACACATCTTTATACATATGGTATGATATGCAATTGAGAACAATGACAAGAAAACAAAAAAGGTTCGAGAGTTAATCGCTGTGGAGACTGTGGAGGCCACACGTGTCAATGATCAACACCTTGTGAAGTATTTCCACTGCCAAAATGACGCAAAACAGGGTTCTCTTCATCCCAGCCTTACCCAGTACGAGTTTCCGTGCCACTGTTTACTTGTACACAAGCACTTGGACATCCTTTTGAAAAAATTCATGTCAAACTGTCAAATTAAACAATGCGTCTAAACTTAGAGACACTTCAATTAAACACCGATGCATTGAAATAAACAATCAACACAGTACAAAATACAATGTAGTAAATATCCAAAACAAAAACCCTTGCACTGTTGCCTAGTGCCCACTCCCCTGTGACAGGTGCCTCAGCATGCCAGGCAGGGCGTGTGGCAGTATTTACAGCGAGGGTGGCGGGCTGGCAGCAGAGGGTGTGAAAGAGCAATAGAAGCAATGAGAGGAGGAGGGAGGAGAATACAGTGAACGCTCTGTTCCATGGAAATGAAGCGCGAATGTAGAAAATGAACCCAGATGGGAATAATTGAGAGAGATGGAATCTTCCCCACATTGACACGTAGAGGACAAAAAGAAAGAGTGTGCAAAAATAATGAGTCTATAATTACTCTGACAAAAGCTATGGATAACACATTAATTTTTGCTACACTTCAGACACTCAGGAACCACATAGCACCCCCAGAACAATGATCGGTTCATTGCTTTAAGATGTGAACTACTTGGACTAGGTAAATGCTAATAATTATCAAGTATGAAGCATTCCTTGTTCTCCAAGTACTCTATACCCCCAGTGGTCATGATACATGTATTTGACCACAGCATGAAAGCTGGAAGCACATTTTTGGCGACAAGGGAAATGAGTCATGGGAAGTGACTATGGTCTTTAAAGGATATACTACATTTTTGAAGCATTTCCTTTAAAATGGCTGGAATAATGAACGTGAACTAATGGCTTACTTGTCATGGCAAAAGAAAGAATGTACACAGAGGAATCAGCCATATGGAGCCAGAAAATGAGATCTAAATCACATTAATATGCTACTTGATGTTTGAGTTATTTCTAGGGCTGCAGCTATCGATTCTTTTACTAATCGAGTATTCTACAGATTTTTCCATCGATTAATCGGGTATTCGGATAATAAGTACTTTTTCTTTATTAAAAAGCAATACTAAATATACAAGAGAAAATAAGACAGGTCTCTTAAAATGAGTAAAACAACTCATTTGTTTCCTTTTTAGAACAATTAGTTTTTATTGCTGAAATAGCATACATTAATATCTGTGAAAACTAAACCCATTTAGTACATTCCATTGCCATATTAAATTCAAAATGCAATATAATACAAATATATAAATAAGAAACATGAATAAAAATGGAAATAATAATTTCAAACAATAGCCTATGACTTTTATTTTGGCAGGTTGTCAGAAGACGCTTATTTTTTAGTATGTCTGTTTCTTCACTCAAACAATAACATGTTTGTGAAATAAACTCTCAGCGCAACTCTGGAGGTGAAGTTCATGTCCTCATTCAGCGCAGACGCAGACAAATTCATGAGCATCACGCGTGTAGCATGTTAAACTGTGCAGTTCATTCACTCAGACCAGACAGATGAAATGTGTTTTAACAGGATTCGGTGTCCACTAGTCCGCATCTAGTTTGATGGACTCAATGCAGCCGGAAAACAAGTTTCACTCGTAAAATAGACTAAAATATCAGTTCACCATTTCAATAAGCTATTTATAGGGCTGTGACGGTGGCAGTTTTTTACCACCGCGGTGGTAATAGACAAATCGACCGCGGTGGTGCGGTGGTTAAGAAATATATATTATTTATATAAATAATATTTATATTATTATATTTGCGTGTAGCAACCACATGACGAGTGGAAGAGAAATATAGACCTTATTTAAATACTTGAAATTGTTAAATAATTGAAATATGATATCTGAAATAAATGAGGATGAAACATCCGTCAATGTTTAACGCGCAAATCCATCAGTGAAACGGCACACTACAGCACATAAAACATTTAAATAAACATCAGTAAATAATGAAAACTTAAATGATATATGAAAGCTAAATACTAAATAAAAAAGCTCTTGTTGCAGTAACTTCAGTCAGTGGCGTATTAACCCTTACAGTCCTTAACAATTCCATTTGAAACAAACTGTTTAAACCTACATTGGCTTTCCTATTCAGATTGCCATAAAAACTTTACTTTTTCCGACTCGTTGATGTGAAACTTACTTGTTGACATTGTCCAGATTAAAATGTGTACAGCTGCACTAAATGCGCGTTCAGAAGATGTGCACAGGAGCGCAAATGAAGAGATGTCTCTCCGCAACCGCGGCAAAACCTGCGCGCGCTCCGACACTAAGCAAGCGGGTCATAGACAGTTTTGATTTTACGTATCTGTTCATTTCACAACAAGATCCATTGCAAAACCCGCAGAATAACCTGGGTTTTGCCGTGCAGGCCCGCGCTCGAACGCACCAACGGAAACGTATGCCAATAATTTCTGTTAATTTAAAATCTTTTAAATAAAACCATCCACAACTGAAAGGCTACAACTAGCAATCGTTATCGCAACTCTCATATTTATTACACCTATATTTGTCTATTTGTCAGAGTGACGTGCACTACCGCCGGTGGCAGTTCACCACCGTCATGGCACTTTACCATCGCGGTGGTGCGGTTGTTACGGCAACCGTCAGCCCTATAAACTATCAGTTATTTATCAGCATGAGAAACACGTGTGAGCGTGTGAACAGACTAAAATGCGTGTGTCTCACGGTGAATGCGTGAGACTTGAGAGCGCTGTAACATGAACAGAGTTTAGCGGGCTGTGCGTCAGTAATAACGGTCCGTGGGGAAACGCAGTGCTCCGTGTACTGTAGTTAAATGGATTAAACGAGGCTTCGAGGCAACAAAAATTGCCTCGATGATTTTTTGTATTCGAATAACTCGAGTTACTCGAGGAATCGTTTCAGCCCTAGTTATTTCTACCCAATTGTTTTAGACCAGTGAACTTCAATGACCTTTCCCAGACCTCTACAGTTGTTAGTGATTAAAAAGCACTTTTTAAAAATTATTTTATAAGGATTTTCGTTAAAAGTTTCAAGATGAATCTATTCAAATGATTATACAAATGATTTTAACCAATCTAACACCTTGAGTCTGGAAAGTGTTCTACACTTCAGAAAAACCCCACAGAGAGGAAACTGATTGGCTGAACAGAACTACAAATATATAAATGCTTAACGCACATTACGTCCAAGATTTTCATGACAAACTTTAGAACTCAACTACATCGTGAGAAACCGAGCCAACGAAACAGAACAGAACAAAACAAACAAACAAATATTACACAGTATTTACCTAGAAGAGAAATGTGCTAGAGGACAAGAGTCCTTTGAAACCCTCTATTTATTAAAGGGATAGATAACCAAAATTTTAAAAAATAGTTCACACAAATAAAAATTCTGTCATCATTTACAATTTCATTGTTCTGATGAAAACATTTGGAAGAATGCTTATAACCAAACTTGGACCCCATTGACTACCATAGTAGGATAGTAGTTTGTTCTGTCAAACACAAAAGAAGATATTTCGAAGAATGTAGGACAGTAAACAGTTCTGGGGCACTTTTGACTACCATTGTCATTTCTCCTACTATGGTAGTCAATGGGGTCCAATAACTGTTTGGTCAAAATACATTTATACAGGTTTGGAATAGGGCTGTGCAATTAATCGAAAATTAATCGTAATCGCCAATTTTGGCCTTCAACAATTACAAAAACAAAATAATCGAGGCAAAACGATTATTGTGCTGCATTCCATTTTGCAAGGATCCTCTCTTTTCTTGTGGTATAAATCCACAGTGCACCCTTTTCCTTTACAGTTTTTCAGCTGTGCTATTTCTTTACATTTATTTTGCAGTTGAATTCACAGTTAAAAGCCAAGTTTTCATTTTTCTATGTTGTTTTAAAAGTTAATGAGTAATCGTGTTAAATAATCGGGATCTCAATATTGGCCAACATAATCGTGATCATGATTTTTGTCATAATCGAGCAACTAGAGAGTGAGCAATTCATGACAGAATTTTCCTTTTTGGGTGAACTATCCCTTTAAGGAACATATAGGGCCCTATACTACACCCGGCGCCAGGCGCAGCACACGTGTTTTTGCTAGTTTCTGCCCGACACAGTTCTCATTTTCCCATCCTGCGCTGCGTTGTTTAAATAGCAAATAGATTTGCGCTCATTTGTGCGCCCATGGGCGTGCTGGTTTAAAAAAGGAGGTGTTTTCAGGCGCATCGTTGGTGCGTTGATATTTTGAGGAACTGAGTATAGACTGCGCCATAGACCATCTCAAACCTGGTCTAAAGTCAAAAGTCAATGGCGCAATATTTTTTTGTTTAAAAAAAGAGCGCATTAGTATAAAATGTGCCTCTGGGCGTGTCCACAACGTGCTTTCACTTTACTTATTACACAGAAGGAAGCGCAGCAGCACACAAACATGCCAAATCTAAAAAATAAACGGATTACAATGTAAAAGATTATTATTGTGTAGGCTACATAAAGATACAAATCTGGCTTGTCATGTAGATGATCTGCTCGCACGCTTAAACCTCACGCACGAGCAGATACGTTTCCTCTCTGGAGAAGTGTCCAGTCTTTTGCCCTTGCAAATTCCGCCGTGTAAATAGCGAATCCGCCATGGCGCGGACGCAACTGGCTCTTAAAGGGAATGAGAGATGAGACTCTGATTTGTTTACTGCACGTTACGCCCAAAAAACACCCATTACTCATTAAGAGAATCGGGACAACCCGTTTAGACCATGCGCCCGGGCGCGCCGAACGTTTTCCAGTTGTTAAACTAGCAAAGGGGGATTTGAACACGCCCTGAGTGCACCTGCGCCGTGCGCTTTAGACCATGCGCTAGATCGTTAAAATAGGGTCCATAGGCTTTTCACACTTGAAATTGTTAACCCAAGGAGGTCCTTTTTAACACCAGGCTAATATTACCCTGCAATAAAATTGCACCTCAGCATGTTTGGCACTGCAATTATTTATTAATCCTTGAGATCATGTTCATAGTGCTAAAAGCAGTTCTTTAGTCCATGTTTTATTTAAAAGTATAAAATACTGATTAACCCTGAGTTCAAAGTGGGCTTTAACATAGGGTTTAAAATAATGAGTTTCTAGGTTTTACCCCTACTGCTAGTTCACATTGCAATTACCAATTGACCACTTTTAGTTAAAATGCATGCATTTTTCATGTCAAATAAATTACATCATCTCTTTCTGGGTAAATGCTCCTACGCACTTGTTTGTTTTGTTCTATTTTGTCTGCTCTGTTTCTCACGCTGAGGTTAAGTCCTAAAATGCGACCTCTCTTCCACATCATATGCTATTACTAGCAGTGATGTCAGACAGTAAGGCCTCATGTCTCAGACAGTCAGAATTCAGACACGAGAGAACAAAAACTCACCTTGTTGCACATAATATATAAGCAATTCGTTTCATTAATGTGTCATGATTTGTCAAATTTTCGTGTGGTAAGTCAACTATGGTAATTGTTTTTTACATTTATTTCAAGATAATAACAAAAAAACTGTGAAATTTACCAAAATATTCTCTTCAATTAGTTTGTGTTTCTTTGTCACACAGTTAAAATTGTTTTTTTTATTATTTTGTAGAAAAATATACTCTCTGCCTTACTAACATTTATATTTAAATATTTTTAATTATTGTTTATTAATGTCATTGTTAAATACCAGTACACCACAACAATTTCTTTGTACATAATTACAAAATATGATTCTGAATCTTCCTTAGGGTCTTCCTAGAGGACGTTGTGAGGTCCTTTCCTGTCTAGATAAACTTTGTTGCAGTGACACTTTTCCAACTGACAGCAACAACTGTGACACAATACTGGAAGGAATTATTGGGGACTACGCTAAACAACAAACTATAAAAAAGAAAGCATTGCTATTGTTCACAGCTGCTTAAACTGGCATTAGCATCAGAAGAACTTTAGAATAACAACACCTTTTTAAAGTGAAACAGGCTGAAAATATCTACATTCAGTAACAAAGTACTTTCAGTCAATTACACTAACACTCTGCAAAACAGCAATTGACATTAATTACTGTACTTTTCGGTTTTACTGAACTTCGACTCTCAACCAAAAACTGAAACTACAGTAAGTGAAACCCAAAGGCACAGCACCACTTGAAAAGGCCGAATCTCTGACCACACCCACAAACACACTGGATTTCACTGACCGAGGCCAGACGTCCTCAAATTAGTCAACCACAAATATGCACCCGCCTTCCCCGACTGTTCCGCCCAATCCCAGCGCTCCTCTTTTCGTTCTTGTGACTCAATCAGGCGAAGAGGACAGTAATGGACTTTCCCATGAATATGGGCACAGATGTAGAGAAGCGAGCTTGGCGAGGAGCCATAAAGGTTTGGAAAAAACAAAAAAGGACACTGATGACTGAGTCAAGTTTCGGTGATTCAGTCTACTGCAGGGCAAAAGGCAAATCCTTTTGAGTAAACTGAGATATCCAGTTACATAAACGATTAGACAAATTAACATCAGGTTTACGAAGGACAGCGTTAGCTAGCTATGATAGCATCACATGACCACTGCTGTCCATTTTTCAGACTTCAAGCTGTTAGGTTTCAAATTATAAAACCTTTTTTACTATTTCAAATCAAGTATTTTCGGTTGCTAAACTTTGTTGAATGTGTTAACTACATCTCCTAGCACAACCTCTGTGAACTTGGGGGGAACCAACTTTACATTCTGTAAAAATATGAAGACCTTGACTTGAGACCAGTTGGTTAAAATAAAATGCAACAATGTCTTTGAGAGAAAGTCTAGCTTCACTTGCTTGCAGATGCCACTTTTACTTTTGTTTTGTATCTAATACATATCTAATACACACACATACTAACTACTGACACAATACAAATAAGTTGTCTTGTTTTTATGACAACCAAGACAGGATTGAGGGAAGCGATGGTCTTTAAGGGGTAGTTCACCCAAAAATAAAATTCTTTCATCGTTTACTTACCCTCATGTCATTCCAAACCATTATGAGTCTTTCTTCTGCAGAAAACAAAATTATAATTTTTTTGAAGAACGTTGCAAACCAAACAACACTAATCCCCCATTGATCTCAAAGGCATTTTGAGGCATTTCTCAAAATATCTTCTTTTTTGTGTTACACAGATGACAGAATCATTTACAGGTTTTAAATGACATGAGGGTGCATAAATGACAAAAAAGTACTTTGTAGATTTTTTTTATTTCATGGTTCTGTTGACTGTCAACTTTGACAACTCTGTTAGAACGTCTCCCAAATACACAAGAAACGCTGGAAGTGAATCTATGGAAAAACGGCTTCAACAAGCGAGACGTGTTCCACACACGCACATTCTGCCGTTAGCACTGCGTAGGCCAAAATGGAATCCTGTTTAAGATGCACAGAAGTACACAGGGCTCATTATTAGCACACAATGGGCCATTTGAGATATTGTTGTGTATGTGTGTGAGGGTCTTCTAAAACGCATAGTGTGTGACTGTGGCTCTCCAGCCAGCTGTTCCCACACAAAGGCGCGAAGGCTTCCAACGCAGCTGGTTTTGGACAGCTAAAAAAGGGTGTGTGTATGGGAAAACGGGGTGTCTATGTTGGATAGGCTTGGACCCAAACAGGGTGTGTACATTCATGTGAACGCTTTGAACACTGCACATTGCGCAGCCTACCTCTGTGATAGAAAATGTATTTATCTGGCAAACAGTGCAAGGAAAGCTGTTTGTGTGTGATTGAGGTATGGCCATTACTCACTCCATGAGGAGAGTAAAGACTATGGAGATCAACACTGGCTCATCTGGTTAGAGTGGGAGTGGAACACCTCATTTAACATCTCAGGAGCTTTTATGCATAGATGTTATTATTTGGATACACCCCATTCTATTTCATTTTTTGTTATTTCTTTGTGTCTACATCATAGTGAACTTTTTAAACATGTAACAACTTATATGACTAGGTTTACATCATAACATTACTGTATTTTTTTTACAAAATGATTAGTTACATTCCTTGTTTCTGACAATAGCTGTGTTTTTATTCATGTTATACAAAACACAGTCGGTCAGGGACTATCTTCCCAGCGGAAGGAAGGGTTTTGCTGAATTTTTTTCATGAACATTGCATTGATACACATTTTTTGGCTTTAATATTTGTATTGGGTGGTAACTGTTTAATCATGAATAAATCACGATACAGCAAAGTCACGAGTACCTTTTTGCTTACCAATAATATGTATTTGTATTATTACATTCTTAAGTCTAAATGTACACAGGACCGCTAAGATTGAGTTTATGTGATCTAAAGCAGACATCTGTTCCGCCAGCTTTCTTTTGTGGTGTTTGAGGTAACCTTACTTCACCTGCTTATGCAAATCTACAGAGATAAGAATCACAACCTGATTTACGTTCTCTCATGAAGAACGTGGGATAAATCAATAATGTACACAGGATTTACTCAAATTTGGACGAGCAAAAGCATGTTTTAATTTAATTGTATGACAACAATTGCCTTATGTAATTGGTGTATGTATAATAAAAGTAGCTTGCTGTTTAATGAGTTTATAGAGTTTGATTAGAACAAACATAATTTTATTGCTGCTTAAATGTCAAAAGATATTTCAGGAACCAGACGTACAGTATAGTCTCCTGTAAGAACAACACTGACACAAATAAAAATAATTTCCTACCAGTCAATGTTTGTTTAGAAACTCAAAAAAAGGGGGAAAAAATCTCCGCTTCTTATCTGTCAGTTGCTCATCAGTTGCATTCTAACATGACACATTCTATACCCAAACACTGCATGTTCGCCTCAAGCCTGACACACCTGACTATCTATCGCCATGTAATGTCCCGACTGTGGCCCTGCTAAACCCCTTACAGGCTCAGTTTCTGGGTTAGTGAAGGTACAAGGTGATGGGGGGTCTGGTTGCCTTAGTGACACACTCTGGCTGATCTGTATTCCCTTATGGCTGTTAATCCCAGGCTCCGATGCTGCTGGAGGTTGAGTGTGGGACTGGTCTCTAATCAGCTCAAGCGTGTTAATTAACGGGTAAGGGCCTCTGGTCGGTCTAAGTATAGAGAAGCATGAAAAGTGCAGTGACCTTGGACAACCAGTATGATGATCAGGTTTACAACAAGAATGGAATGGTGGTGTAAATCTAATGAGCTACATTATAAACTCTCAGAACTGAAACATATGCAAATTTCAAATTAAAATGGACTTGTACATTTTTAATTTGGTTCAAGGCCACTTGAACTTTCCAACACATCTGAAGGTTGGAATTTAAAAGTCTGTTCAGGCCGCTGTTGTAACGGTCCTGTCTGCCCCCTTGTGTTCCCCTGCCAGCTTTCCCCGTGTTTTCACTCCATGGACTCTTATTCACTGCACCTTTAACAGTCTCGGACTACACTCCCCATAATCCTAAACAACAGTTGTCACCATCTTTGATTACACCTACACCTGAGACTCATGATTGCAGCCACACCTGATCTCATTTCCTGGACTCTTTATATTCCTTGTGTTTTGTTCTGTTCTTCGTCAGGTCTAGATGTAAAATAGATGTATTATAGTTGTAGTATGTTCTGGTCTAGCGCTGACCTTCTATTAGTTACCCGTGGATGTGACCCGTTGTTTGTGGATTTATGTACCCGTGGATGTTACCCGTTGTTTTGGATTTGTTTACCTGTCTCCTGTTCACCTGTTCCTCCCTGCAATAAACTCTCACCAGTCTCCTTCAGTCACCAGTGTGGCATCGTCCTTCCGTCAGCTCGTGGAGCCTCACAGTTGTACCTTTGAGATTCCTTTATGTAAATGACCTCTGTTATGGTTGGATAAGTTAATGAATATTGAATGAATTAATGAATATTAAAAAGGTGCTGATAAACATGCACAGTCATATCTTAATATTAGGGATGCACCGAATGTTCGGCAACCGAAAATAGCAAAAATAGCATGACGTGTGATATGATTAAGCAGCAACCAGTGGAGAGAGAGAGAGCGAGAGAGAGAGAGGTGAGCATGTGCGCTTTATTAACACAGAAAACGTGTCAGAGAAAGACACAGCATGGAACTTGAGGACCTTTACCGGTCGGTAACATGTACTTCAGACTGGAGTAGGGTTGTCACGGTACCATAAACATGTCTTACGATACTATACCAGCTGAAGTATCTCGACCAAGATACTTGTCTACCAAGTAGTATCACGATGCTGTGCCATATAATTCAAATCTATACAAAAAACACAGATTTAGATTAAACATTCTGTATTTACTATTTAGTAAACTGTATTATACTTTGCACTAGAATATGTTGTTGTATTAACTGTAGTAATTGGATAAATTGTAGCAAATACATTTACATTTAGTAATTTGTAAATACTATAAATATTGTAGTATATTTAAATATTTACTATGATAAGACTCAAAAACACTAGTATCTATGAGTTTTAGTAGTTTACACTTAGTAGTTTAGTAGTACACTAGATCATTTTTCACGTAGGAACTAATTCAAATGTGGGACAAATTTAATTGATATAGCAGTCTTTATAAAGGGAAATATTAGGCTTACTTTAAATGCAGAACTAAGACGGCCAGTAGGTGGCGTCAATTTTCCACTGAGTTAGTGAATCATTTAACCAACTCGTTCAAATCGCCAATTTGAATCATTAACTCGTCCAAGACATTCAAAACACATTGGAGATAAACACCGCAAAAAGGCAGATGTAAGTGTTCAAATAAATATTAATGCGCATATGCAACATTACCTACGGTACTACGATACTACCTTTTCAAAAATAGAGAGGCATCGCGGGTATTTTGAAGCTTTAGCATCGCGATGCTACCGTAGCACCGGTACACCGTGCAACCCTAGACTGGAGTACTATTTTTTTCTTTAAATCATTTCGCAGTGTAGCCTATAATATTCCAACAGTTTTTGTTTATTCATATTCTTAGCTTATAATACTTTTTAATGAAGTGTTTTGTTGTAGGAGTACAGAGTATGGTACATTCTTTCAGCAGTCAGTCATAGGCCTAATATATGCTATTCAAGAAGGGAGAGGGGGCTCAATTTTTTGTTTTAATTTAGCCTACTTGTTCTGTTCAATTTTATTTTAAGTTATATTGTATTATATTGAAAAGCAAGACAAAATATAAAAAGCACATTTTGACCATTAAGTTTATGCAATAGAGAAAAAATTGGCTAAATAAATAGTAGAAATGCGCAAAGCCGTATTCGGCCTTCGGCCAAGTGTTTCATTTTTATTCGACTTCGGCCAAGAACTTTCATTTCGGTGCATCCCTACTTAATATGCTCTGTCGTGCTGTCGTGCTCTGCGCAAATGTTATATTCTGTATGTCACAATAGCTCATCTAACTCTTTTATTTCCAAATATCAAGGAAAATCTTCCCTGATATATGCCGTCTGCTCTTCTCCCGAATAAAAAAATGTTACAAAACTCGGCTTTAAATGTCTGTCACACTGTTTTGACTTAAGGCTAAACTACACTACAAGACTTTTGCTCAGATTTTGCCCAGATTTTCAGTGTGGACTTGTTGCAGAAAGTCTGTGCCAGTCTGCAGATTTGATCAGTTAGTGTGTTTCTATCTGAAACTTTCAAAAAGTCTGCACGTTTACGATGTCTAGTTTTTAAAAATCTGTTCAGATTTTAAAAGTCTTTTGTATTCCAGCCATTAGATGAATACTAGTGACGCGCGGTCGGAGATATATGATTACATCATCACCTATGTTTCTGGTACACTAACTTTCTTTATGTGTAGAGCCTTTGGTACATAAAGGTGGATTTTTGCGTCTACGAGATCATAGGAAAGAGATTGCTGCCACCATAGAAATAGAAAGTAAATCATAGCATCTTTTAAACATCACTAAAGGACTACTGCCTATAAACTGATCCAATTCCCAGACCTGATATACAATGGTTTTTATCCTATGATACCCAAACCCTACACAGACATTTCACAAATGATATTCAATAAAGCAACACATTTTGGTTGATTTCAAAGCTATTCAAATCCACTTCAAATGTCCTAACAAACCAGTTTTTTACATGTTGCGCTACATTTGTCAGAGCATTATAAACATTATGGTATTTAGCCCTCACAAGTCCATACACACAGGCTGTTGACTGCAGTGCTACACAACCAACAAATGTTAAAACTTGAACTTATGACTCTACAAATCAACAGCACTCACAGAGACCAACAGTTTATTACTGTAATCATAGTAACCAAACTATCCCACATAAACTCCCTCTCTCTCATGCTGCTCTGTTGAATACTCCATCAGACTGTGTGAAACAGAGCTGTTGTGCCTCATTAAGATTACGGCACAGCGCGTGTATGAGCACAGCAGAAAGACCCCCTGTAGAATCGACATCAGGCTGGTTTGTACACTCACAGTTGCTGTGCATAATGGCTAAATAAGATGCTTTCCAAACATTCACTCATTCCGAAGAGGTTATTTACAGTAACAGAAACACACTTTGTGGTTTTCAACCATGTAATTGATGCTAAATGTTCTTTTTGGTGGCAAAGCAAAGTTTCTAACACAGAAGTTAAGCCTTTTCTCATCCTTTTCCCAATACACTATAGACTCACTAATGAATGCACAAACACAGTGTGACTAGTGAAGGAGCTCTTCATTAACATGTTTATTAAAGTGCAGGGGTCTCATTTATAAAACTGTGAGTAGGATCCTTACTAAAAGTGTATGTGCGCCCGAAAGCCAAAAATAGCGTACGCCAAAAAATATTCAGACTTATAAAACCATGCTTACGCACACCTGTATGCAACATTCGCTTTATAAATCACAGATCACCTGCAACTGTGCCTACGTGAACCAGCTTCATATCCAGCCCTGTACACGCCCATTTTTACCCATAAATAGTCAATGCAAAGCACCTCATGAATGCTGATTCGTATATTAATAAGCCTGGCATCCAATCCGCTTGTTAAGCCTGAGGTCACACACCATAATGAACGTATACCGTTTCCGGGTCCAACCACTATCAGATGCCATAGGAAAATAACAAAAAATGATGTAAAACTGCCGAAACCCCCCGATCCCATCCTTTATCTCCGCAACGAAATCACAAATGGCCAAACATGAGATTCACTACGGTTTACAAATTGATAATTGTTATAATTATTAATAATAATTATAATTATAATTAGATTACAAATAACATTTGCACCATTTAAAAAAAAAGTTAAGACAAAATATCAAATGGTGTAACTGGCAAAGAATGAGAAATATTAAACATTTTATCCACCTAGATGGAATGTAAAAATTAATTATTTATTTTAAAATATCACACGAAAATATATTTTATATCAGTTATCTATAAATATAAATTTTTATGGTTTTTTTTGCAACATTTATTGGGACATACTGTATGCTGAAAACACCTTTGTTTTCTAAATAATCTTGGACAAATCATGTAAAAATGGCTAAAAACCATATTAATACACTAAACTAGATGCTTCTCTTTTATTACACATAATTTTCCCAGTATATTATTATATTTTTATGAAAAATATTACACCAATTGACACAAACCAGTTACACCACTTGATCATCTTGCTTCTACAGCCAAAGGCCATTGTTTGTTGAATACATTACCACTGAAAATCAAGCATGACGGTCAACAAGTTCAGCTGAAGTGGTTTTATTTTTCTCAATGCTGAAAAAACATCTGATAACAAGAAATCATCATGTCTCGTAGTGTAACTATAGTTAAAGGGTTAGTTCAGGCCAGGGTTAGAATAAAAATTCTGTCATGAATTACTAATCCTCAAGTTTTCACAACCGTAAAAACTTTGTTCATCTTCAGAACACAAATTCAGATAGGTTTGATGAGATCAGAGAGATTTCTGACTCCCCACATAAACAGCAATGCAACAGACACTCAAAGCGCAGAAAGTTAAGTTTAAAGACATCATTAAAATACTGACTAAAATGTGGTTCAACCATGACCATGTGACTAAAGTGGTTCAACCATCATTTTATGAAGTGAGAAGAATATTTTTGGTGCACAATAAAACAAAAGCAACCACTTTATTCAACAATTTCCTGACAACTTCTGCACCAGTCTCCAACGCCCGTCCATGAGAGGACCCGGCACATGTGCATTGTCTTATATCGTATTAATTATTAATATCAGAAATGTAATAATTTCTTCTAGTACTGAATTTATGTTCAAATGTAGACACCCACTTCATTCTGCTACATTATTAAATCATATATGTATATATTACGTTATATGATATTATATTACATATTGCTTGAAATTTTAAATGAATGGAATAGAAATATGCATTAAAGCATAATATTTCTACTAATGTTAAGGAACATAATTATCTCATTGATCATAATTTATATTGGACTTTCAGAGCTTTAATTCTGAAGTTGTGGATAAAGCACCACTTTCTCAAAAGAATATAACACTGAACACTTGAAAATAGTTCCAAATAGTAATTTAGTTTATATCACATCTTTAATAAGCATCATAAATTAGTGATATTTGACTAAATTGGCCCCTAACAAAAAGGTTTGTTTTAGAAGTCCAATGGTGTAACTGTTTAAATTATTTGAGGTTTTGAGGGAATATTTCAAATGCCGTTTTTAAAGTTAACACTCATTTACAGAATAATGATGAAATATCAATGTATTTCTGGGGACATACCATTTGACATGCATACCTAAGAATACCTTACACCCTAAAAATGTCAAATTATCTCACCTTTTAAAAAAGAGTTTCGAACCTTTGCATGCAGCAGTTAGTGTCACCAGGTGTTCTTCTCTGTGATTTAATTTCCCGTCACATGTCTTCTTGCATAATAATAACAAAATCGCTCCTTAAATGGTGGTTACTCCACCTTAACATTTCATGAATTTGACTTGACTCACATGATTTCCCAAATTAATTATATTTAGAACAATGGTGTTCGATTTACTTTTATTTACTATTAAATAGGACAAATGTTAGATTATGCCAAGCTATCTAATATGGTGTTTTATTGAGAATTTCATCGTTTTTAGGGTTACACCACATAGACATTTCTGCAATCACTGACCAATTATTCTCTCAAAATGAATTAAAACCAGAATTCCAGTCTTGTTCCTCAGAAAAGAGAATGTATGCAAGCAATTTGCAAATTTATTTTGAAATTTTAACGCTTTTAAATGTAATTAACTCACAGGGACACAAAAACATTAGCATCACGTCATTGACCCATGAGCATTTTTCAACATCCAACAAGCATTATATTGTCTTTTACTTCTCCACTTACTATTATGTTCAACCAGAATTTGTTCATAACATTTGGAATTGGTAAAGATGATTGCAAGGAGAGCGTATGCATTAGCAAGTATCAGAGAGTGAAAGACAGAGAATGGAAGAGAGAGTTGGTCTCCTCTCTGATAAGCTAAAGCTTAATATGCAAAAGGAGTTGATGTCAACAAGCTCACAGCTATGTAAAATCCAAACACTGCTTCATTGAATCATTTTGAGAGCTATAGTGTCATTGTACTGACAGAGAACCCAGATGCAGACAGCAAATGAAACAAAGACTTTTATTATATAACAGAGAAACCCATGATGGGGCAAAACAGGAAAATAATAACAAGTTAAGGAATGACAAAAAAACTCTTAAACAAAACACTTCCCACTAAAACACGAGAAACCAAAAACAACTTGAATGAAACGTACACACTTCCTTAGACTAGCCGGCCAGGAACAGGGCAACATGATGTGGTGGGATAACTAGAACTAACCAGCACAGGACAGCAAACACAAGGGCATTAAATAGGGAAAACTAACGAGGGGTAATTACAATGGGCAGGTGAGGGGAATTAAATAGAGGTGCACCGATTGACCGGCCAGAGACCGAAATCGGCCGGTTTTTCGTATGATCGGCCCGACCGGTGACCGGCCGGTCAGTCTCACGTCTCGCCGATTCCAAGCCGATTATGGAAGGCCGTTTTATCAAAAATGTCTTTAGACGTAACGTGTACAGACGTTATACGCGTGGACGCGTAATTGCGTGTAGACGCGTAAACCTTAGCGGCTCCGTTGTCAAAATAAGAGTCACATCCAGCAATGCAGACCCTACTGATATTTTATCTTTGCTACTCTTTTCTGTTGGCTGTTATACTTATTTTATTAAAACATGGCAATGATACGCTTAATTTAATGATTAAATCGATAATTATTAAATGATTAATATGTAAATTTGTCCTATGGTGTGACAGCAAAAATGTAGGAAAAAACCCAAGAACGAAGATAAATCTCTCTTATGCTATTTTATATGATAAAATCCCTGTTATGTTATTTTATATGATAAACATAAATATTAATTATATAAAATAATGTAAAACTAACCAATTTATTCGTCAACTACCAATATCCTGTGCTGTGATCCAAAAATAAAATGTTAAATATAACAGGGCTAATAAATATGTGCTGAATAAATATTGATGTTCGACAATCAATTATTCACTCTATACAAGTACTGCTTTACTGCGTTATGTGAGGTAGCGGCTTTCTTTATAAAATAAGCACTTTAGAAATAGTTGAAGTTGCATTTATTAGGACTCATAGGATAAAAATAAACCAAATTGCAAACTAAATCCAACCATCGATATTATTTAATTTTGAAATGAGTGTGAGAACCCGCAATCTCATGCCCAAATGTATCAACCAGCTACACTAACTGGCAGTATGGTCATATCAAAGGATCTCAAACTTTGGGTTGGAGGGTCACACAAAGCCACTTGCTGTTGCCATGCATTAAAAAAGTTTATTCCAGTAACTTACAATTACTTATATAGTTCACACGTTTATTGTGCTTGGACACTGAATGCTCAAGCGGCGTATTTACAGCGCAAAGCATGTATCTTATGGCCGCGTTTATTAAAGCATTAAAATATAATCCAGTAATTTACAATTACTTATATAGTTCACACGTTTATTGTGCTTGGACACTGAATGCTCAAGCGGCGTATTTACAGCGCAAAGCATGTAGCTTATGGCCGCGTTTATTAAAGCATTAAAATATAATCAACGTTATTACATTTATGCATTTGGCAGACGCTTTTATTCAACGCAACTTACATTGCTTTATCCTATACATATGTGCAATCCCTGGGTTCGAACCCACAACCTTGCATTGTTAACGCAATGCTCTTACCACTGAGCTACAGGATAGCTGTATTTTACTCGGAAACGGGGAGATGAGACGGGGAGGTGGAGGGGTGTTGAATTACCAAAGCCATGCTTTCGATGGTCTGTCTATACCGCTTGTATTTTGAAATGCCCTCTTCTCCCCTGTCGTAAAATCACGTATACGCTGACGTATTCATTACTAGGACCATATGCAGTGCCACGCATGAGGGAGCATCACCTTTATATGTATAATTCATGAATGACACGTGGTTACGCTAATTATGATGTCACGACTATATGCTTAATCAATTTTATGCAAATCTTTCCGTTTTGTGACTTTCCATTGGCTAAAACCAATACGTCTGTAGACGAAATTACGTCTTTAGGCGCAAAAACGCGTCCACGCGTTATATCGTCTGTACACGTTACGTCTGAAGACATTTTTGATAAAACGGCCTTCCATAGCCGATCTTCTGTTTCCCGTGACGCGGGCAAGAACGTCACAGCCGTCAGTACACTCAAAGCCGCAAGTAAACATGTAAACGTGCGCGCGCACAGCCTGTCTTTCACGGCTCGTTTATACTCGCATGTGTGTCCACCGGACCGCGAGTCTCTGCTGTATGGAAGGCCGTTTTATCAAAATTGTCTTTAGACGTAACGTGTACAGACGATATAACGCATGGACGCGTTTTTGCGCCTAAAGACGTAATTTCGTCTACAGACGTATTGGTTTTAGCCAATGGAAAGTCACAAAACGGAAAGATTTGCATAAAATTGATTAAGCATACATTCGTGACGTCATCATTAGCGTAACCACGTGTCATTCATGAATTATACATATAAACGTGATGCTCCCTCATGCGTGGCACTGCATATGGTCCTAGTAATGAATACGTCAGCGTATACGTGATTTTACGACAGGGGAGAAGAGGGCATTTCAAAATACAAGCGGTATAGACAGACCATCGAAAGCATGGCTTTGCGAAATTTTCTTAACAACTGCCGACGCGTTTTTCAAGAATGTGTGCATTTGTAAAATTATACGTATTATGCCGTCAACCCAATGGGCAACATGGGCTGCTGCCGAGAGTCCCGAACACTAAGGGATCCCGAGAGAGTTCTCATTTGCATTTTAACATTACACATATTTACATTAAACATAACACATATTTGTCCAGTATTATGCATATCCGAATCACTACGGACAGTACATGAAGATTAAAATCATGTTAAAAACACGAAAAATGTCAGAAAACCAGTAAACGAGGAAGCTGTGTTTTTATTTTTTTATGAAGCATAAATGATGTTTCATTAACAAAGTTCGGGAGAAGCCGGAGCACATAATCATCTCGGCTGGTTCCCTATCAGCAATCCTATCAGCTCAAGCGAGACTCCTTATAAATAAGACCAGAAATCTCACCTGCGCCATCTCTACAAGTAATTCAACACCCCTCCACCTCCCCGTCTCATCTCCCTGTTTCTGTAATTAAAAAACAGCTTTCCTGTAGCTCAGTGGTAAGAGCATTGCGTTAACAACGCAAGGTTGTGGGTTCGATCGCAGGGATTGCACATATGTATAAGATAAAGCAATGTAAGTCGCGTTGAATAAAAGCGTCTGCCAAATGCATAAATGTAATAACGTTGATTATATTTTAATGCTTTAATAAACGCGGCCATAAGCTACATGCTTTGCGCTGTAAATACGCCGCTTGAGCATTCAGTGTCCAAGCACAATAAACGTGTGAACTATATAAGTAATTGTAAATTACTGGATTATATTTTAATGCTTTAATAAACGCGGCCATAAGATACATGCTTTGCGCTGTAAATACGCCGCTTGAGCATTCAGTGTCCAAGCACAATAAACGTGTGAACTATATAAGTAATTGTAAGTTACTGGAATAAACTTTTTTAATGCATGGCAACAGCAAGTGGCTTTGTGTGACCCTCCGACCCAAAGTTTGAGATCCTTTGATATGACCATACTGCCAGTTAGTGTAGCTGGTTGATACATTTGGGCATGAGATTGCGGGTTCTCACACTCATTTCAAAATTAAATAATATTGATGGTTGGATTTAGTTTGCAATTTGGTTTATTTTTATCCTATGAGTCCTAATAAATGCAACTTCAACTATTTCTAAAGTGCTTATTTTATAAAGAAAGCCGCTACCTCACATAACGCAGTAAAGCAGTACTTGTATAGAGTGAATAATTGATTGTCGAACATCAATATTTATATATTTAACAGTTAGTTTTACATTATTTTATATAATTAATATTTATGTTTATCATATAAAATAACATAACAGGGATTTTATCATATAAAATAGCATAAGAGAGATTTATCTTCGTTCTTGGTTTTCCTACATTTTTGCTGTCACACCATAGGACAAATTTGCATATTAATCATTTAATGATTATCGATTTAATCATTAAATTAAGTGTATCATTGCCATGTTTTAATAAAATAAGTATAACAGCCAACAGAAAAGAGTAGCAAAGATAAAATATCAGTAGGGTCTGCATTGCTGGATGTGACTCTTATTTTGACAACGGAGCCGCTAAGGTTTACGTGTCTACACGCAATTACGCGTCCACGCGTCTAACGTCTGTAGACGAAATTACGTCTTTAGGCGCAATAACGCGTCCACGCGTATAACGTCTGTACACGTTACGTCTAAAGACATTTTTGATAAAACGGCCTTCCATACTGCTGACTGACGCGCATCTCTCATATCCGCTGACTGCACGCGCGTGCACACGCATCATGTACTGTACAGACAAAAGGGTGCACTGTAGTTCATCTCTCGCTGCTCCGTCCACATGGGGTATGTATGCCAACAGTGATGCTATTAGCATCATGCTAAACTCTGACACATGCTAAACTCATGTTGAAGTCGTTCACTCTGTGTAAAACAAACGTAAATTCCACTCAACCTGATTGCTTGTCTTACGTTAAAACTGTGGTCATTTCACCTAGGTAAAATGACATTCAACACAACTTCTACTTGTTTTTAAAAAACCAAAATATAAAAAAATGAATAAATCAATAAATATATGTGATATATATCTGATTGAGTTCTTTACTAACACAAAAAAACTGCAAATACATATACATCTTTAGAGTAGAATTCACTCATAAGTGTAAGTCTTTTAATACTACAGACACAAGATAAAGACAATTTATTTTACATTTCAGAAAAAATGAAATAAAGCAATGTTAGTATCATAAACGGAAACAGACGAGAATAAAGTTGAAGTATTTTATTGTTATCTTAGACTTTTGTGAGATGAGTACAAAAATGAAAAAGGTAAATTAAGTGACATGTTTAGTTATATTTTATTATTTGTACTTCTTTTCAGTCAAAGAGTTCTTCAATTTAAGAGTTGTTTGGGAAAGAGAAGATTCTGGAATTTAATGCAGCTTGGAGAACTGCATTTAGGGAAATTTGGGGAAATTGTAATGTTCAATCATTTATTCAATGAAAATAAAAAAAATGTGTATTGAAGAAAAGTTAATATGGTTTTATATACAGTATACTGTCAATTATAGTTTGTAGATAGAAAATCGGAATCGGCAGGTTTCACTTGTAATAAAATCGGAAATCGGAATCAGCAAAGAAAATTGCAATCGGTGCATCTCTAGAATTAAATGCTAATGGAAACTAGACGGGGAAACGAGGGACAACAAACAAAGGCCATGTGCTTCCACACAGAACACAATAAGCGCAAAAGACATGGTACTGTCACAACCCTGTCCACAAAACTAGAAACCTCCTAACAAGGGGCACAGGATCATGACATATAGTGCATGAATATTTTTTTTCAGTATCTCTTTCTCCCTCCCATCGGGTTCTTTCTCGGTTTATGTTGTCCATTTATGACTAACTTCCAGTAAGTAAGAATGCTCAGTGACTGCTAGTAATCCACACCAATACAAGCAATCAATAAGGCCAATATGTGCACTGGTATGCTGTTAGCAGAAGAAAATTATTCTTTTACTTGTGCATGGGTTAATCCACAGAACATGTGGCATTTGAGTCCTTTATTAATGTACAGCAACTGAAACTTTTTTTTAAATACATCTTCAACCACATTATACTCTTCAACACTTTATGGGGAATGGGAACAAAAATATCCCTTTAGAGTTTTAAAATGTCAACCCTGTCACCATTATTTTGTACATAACTAAGTTGGTACACACAAACACACACCATTCCTTAACACGATCGTAACAATTTCACATTTATTACAGGTTTGTAACAGGTTCTGTTTAACATTGAATGACAGAAATAGATGAAGTCAAAAACAGATTTCTTACACATGCAAATGTATAAAGTGACAGACACACATTTCTGAGATCTTTCTCACACATCCTGAGAACAGCTCACAGTAGGACCAGAGAGGACTGAATACACAAATAAAAGAGGAACTAGACAGTATAAAAACATAAAGAAAAGATCAAAACTAAGAAAGGGGGGTAAAAAAACTGAGAAAAAATTGCCCTTGAAGGGATACTGAATATGTCAAGTTGATAAAAGGGGGTAAGTGTGACATGTGTGGGGAACAGGGGCGGCGGTAGGGGTGGGCTAAGGGGGCTGAAGCCCTGAAGGCCATGCCGTGTACAAATCACTTAGGGGCCGTTTACATTTTGCATCTTTTGCGCGTCTACCAATGGATAAATGTGAGTCGGTCCTTCTCAGTGTAAAAACACCGCCCCTTACCCAGCATTTTTAGACCTCAGACAGCAGTATAAAATAATAAAAAAGCCAGTTATTGACACCTTTAAGGTCCGTTCTAACTGTGAAAGAGCTAGTGCGATGTAAGTAGCTAAATGTTTAATGTTTGATAACATTTTTATCATAGAAATGTTAGGGCCGTTCACATATTGCGTGTGAAAACACGTGCAAAATGCTGGCTGCGTCGCTTTTTCCCTCTTTCTGGCGCTTGAGAGTTTACGCTACCTTGGGGTCTGCCATTACTATTTGAGTGCAATTGACATGCATTAACATTTAAATAACAAACCTGAGTAAACAACCAATGTCCAGTAATGCGCAACGTGGTCGCGAACAGGCGGAGGTGGCCGATTTAAAGTTTCGGAGTGTCTATTTACACTGAGTACAAATAGCCGGCCTTGTTGGCAGAGACTATTTGCACTAGCACCGCCCACCAATATGTGATTGGAATAGAGAAATTGTAAGAATGACGCCACTTCAAATAGCAACTACTGTGGCGTAGGTATAAAGTCTGTTGAGTTTAACACTGGAGACCAGAGTTCTAATCCACCTAGATTAGAAAAGAATGCTGAAAACGCTCTTTTACCTTTTTCTATCACATTACAGATCATAAAGGCATTGGTTTTCAATCAAATTGATTTAAGACATAAAATTCATTTCTATTCATAAAGTTTAGGGTTAAGCCCATTGCACATTGAGTCCGAAATTTGCGTCCGAAATTTCCGCACGTTAAAAAATAAATACGACCTCACGTTGTGTCAATCACATTTACACACTGCCTCCGATATTTTCGTCTGTCATAAAAAAATCGGACTGGGTTCGATTTTCTGCATTTTTCGCATCCATAGCAACTTAGCAAGCATTTTGAGAGGCCTTTTTTAACAATTCAGAGACACCGTACAAACGAGCGCCAAATACGAAAAAACGCATACGAAAATTTCGGACTGTATGTGCAAAGACCTTTAGGTGTAAGGCTTTAATATCTCAATAAATTGCCATCATTTTAATCATTTTTATAAATATAATGATTTACACTCTGTTATTATTGCATAATTGCTAATGCACAACAATACTGAGGTGCAAATAGCAACTTTATCTGCCACTATTTATAAATACCAATAGCATGTAACTACTATTTCTACTTAATCCAAAGAAAATACAGCTATTTTCAGTTAGTGTAAAAAGCACATCGCTAAGAAATGCTGCTATTTAAACTTAAGATAGCCGCTGCCTAAAAGTTTTTACATATGGGCCCGGACCTGATCTTGCTATGCCACTGTATTCGAACACATATGTGGAGGTCTCTGGGCAAAGCCCCGGATATCCACTCACCTTAGAACCGCCCCTGTTGGGGAATATGAAAGCAAGAAGCAAAAAAAGAGATATTAAGACATACAGACTCTCTGCACCAGTTCAGTCTATTTAAATGTGTCTATTAACACACAAATCAGACATACACTATATTACACATAAAGCAGTATAGCAAATACTGTACCTTAGTGTGGTCTCAATATCATTATTTACAAGCCCTCTTGTCATTTCAAACCTGTATGACTTTCTTCTGCAGAACAAAAAAGAAGATATTTAAAAAAAATGATGTAAACAGAAAACTGTTGGTCTCCATTGTCTTGCATTGGTTTTGTGTTCATACAATAGAAGTCAATGGGGACCCACGGTTTTTGGTAACCAACATTTTAAGAAATATATTTTTTTTTGCAGAAGAAAGAAAATCACACAGGTTTAAAATGACAACAGGGTGAGTAAATGATGATAGAATTTCAATTTTGAAATTGAACTATTCCTTTAATACTTAGGGTGTCCTAAGTTAGAGCATTACATAACATAAGCGTCACATAACGTACAACTAAATAACTTTAATACAATTTATATTCAGCAAATCTCTATTAATAAAATATTTTTGAAAAGAACATGCAGTTTAGCAACAAACCAAGTTTGAACAGCATTTTCTCTTTGCAATAGAGCTTGTTGAAGTACAAGCCCGCACAGGAAAAGTGCTATCTAAAGTCATACAGGCAGGTTGTGTGGGATTTTGGTGTTTTGAATGTGGACCCCATGCACAAAGCAACCACCTACAGATACAAAACACAAAGCAACTGACACACACTAATAACAGTCCACATTTATAACACACACACTAACACATATGTTGCCCACACACTGCCCTCTCTCCCACTAAAACATCAGAATGCTTCTTTCTAACTTGAATAATATGAAAACCAGGATTTAATCACCCACATATAAATATAACAAACGAACTCTCTCCAACACAGTAAATCTCTATGGGATTCCTTTTGTGCCAATAAAAATGAACGCAAACTTTTAAAAAACGAACAAAAATATACAATGAGAAAGAAAAAAAACACTTTGATAATGAAAACAATAAACTCAATTGCAAGAATGTGACATGATTTTCAAATAAACTGCTATTTTTCTTAACAATTTTCTAAGTTTCGTTTTTGCAAATAATAGTTTTGAATTCGCTGCTAGATTTTTCATTTGCGCTTTCCGAGTTTTTCGTTCGCCTTTCTGGCACAAACTCACGTGTGGGCGGGACTTATGGCCACTTTACTCTCATTGGTTAGTGAGATTTGGATTGACAGCTCCCTGACCAGGAAGTCGAAACTGAAGACAGTGCAGCGGATTAGAGAGCAATCTGCTTGTGGTTTTCTGTATAGTATTGTTTTAGTGTTTGTACTTAAATTACTTTCTTATTTTGTTAGTATATTAGCAGGGTTGCCAACTTTCACGCACTTAAAAGTAGGACACGTTTCCAGGCTCTATCACGCCGTAACAACAAGCCAACGTCGAGTAAAGACAGGATAGATAACCTTAGCCATATTCACATGCAACTTTACGTGGGTTTAGAGGCCGTCAAGACAGCAGTCTATAATTTATAATTACAATGATATCAGGAAAACGAGATGCCTAGTGGGTTTTGAGGAGATATACAATAAAGTATTATGCTTCCAGTTCATATTTATAATTTATACATTATAATCGTGGTGGCATTTGATGTATTGTTTCTATCTTTCAATGTTTGTTTATAGTTAAAGAAGTCTCTCTTCTGCTTTTCCTTAACCTGTTTTATGTAGGTGTGTAAATACATAATGAAATTGTTGTTTGCAAGAGACAGAATAAATTAATAAAACATTCTAAAGGCCTCTAATTGTGTCACCTTATGAATGTGTTTTGTTGTAGCGTTTAAAAAACATAAATGTCATTTGAATGTATTGGTACTGTTTTATGAGGTGTACTTTCTGTGAATGTAAAGAAAGGGGTATAATACTGTACATTCACCATGAGTTTAAAAAGAAAGATACAGTACTTGACTTATAAGTGGACTTAGTTCTTTAAAAGGAAACTATGCAAGAGCGACATCGTCATCCTCCTCAGCTGGACACAAGTCACCCTCAGGTACATTTATGTAACCGAGATAATAAAATCGCTAAAAGTTTCTCTGTACAGTAACTATGCAGCAATGTTTTCATTTAGCACGTTAATTTCTCACAACCCAATAATCTGTAACGTGTCTTTATTGGATGTTATAATGCAAGTTGTTCGTTCCTTTTTAAGAAAATAATCTTACAGTCCATAAAATAATACCTGACAGAAAGTATAAAGCACACAATGAACGAGCTAAGTAAAGACAGAATTGCTACTGTACAGGAATACAACTTTTGGCGATTTTCTTTATTATCTGAATTACATTCATTTACCTGAGGGTGAGAAGGACGATGATGAGGAGGAGGACGCTTGGATCCACACCGCGCATGATTTACCAACTTCAAATACCAATTACTAATATACTAACTAAATAAGAAAGTAGTTTTTAAGTACAAACAATAAAGATAACAGCATGCAGATCGTTCTCTAAGATTCGCTGCACTGTACTGTCTTCAGTATCGACTTCCTTGTCAGGGAGCTGTCAATCAAAAACTCACTAGCCAATCAGCGTAAAGCGGCCATAAGTCCTGCCTACACATGAGATTTGTGCCAGAAAGGCGAACGAAAAATTGAGAAGCGTAAACGAAAACTCGGAAAGCGCAAATGAAAAATCTGGCAGCGAATTCAAAACTATTATTTGCAAAAACGAAACTTAGAAAATTGTTAAGAAAAATAGCAGTTTATTTGAAAATCATGTCACTTTCTTGCAATTGAGTTTATTGTTTTCATTATCAAAGTGTTTATTTTCTTTCTCATTGTATATTTTTGTTCGTTTTTTAAAAGTTTGCGTTCATTCTTATTGGCACAAAAGGAATCCCATAAATCTCCACCATTTCTTAGAATGTGTCTATCTGACATGACACATACAAAGCAGGAATTTGTAAAATCTGCTTTTTTCCTGAAACAGAATTTAGTTTATGATTCAGAAGGCAAGTAAGGGCCTATTCACAACTTGAGCAAACAAGACTTTAAATCAAACAATGCATTCCTCCTAAGAACATTTTATTAGGTTGTTTTTTCCTTATAAACATTTGGTCATGTGCCTGAAGCTATTTTGGATAGGTGTGTGGAGTAGTATTTAGTATTTTGCCATTTGCAAGTAACATACTGTACTTCCTGCTGGCTCCAACGGCCACATCCATGTAGATGAGAACTATATATGGACCAAGTTTCACACATGTATGCTACATAGCCTGTTACAGGGGGTGCTACAGAGTCCTTCCAGAGACCTTCCAAACTGATGTGCCAACCTTTGCCCATTTTTCAGGCAACACATAAACTAGCCTAATCTTATTGTATACGTACTTTTATTTTGTTGGACACCAACTTTTAAGTGTGTTTAATTCATAAAACTGTTGTAAAATAAATTATTTCCAACACTTAACCACAAACACAGGCATTCATGAACACACACTTTCATACGGGCAATGTGAGAGCAAGTGAAGCTGAGAATTCAGCATTAGTCTCTCTCTCTCTGAATGAACGTGATGAACACATTGGCATTTCAACCCTTCAAACTGGCATTCACATAAAACAGAGTGACAGGACCGCCTCACTCATGCATACAGTCTCTAATAGTTAAATTCTCCCTCTCCGTCTTCCCATCTCTGTTCCAAACCATCCACACATCTTGCTATTCTCTGGTCTACACGCAGATAAATGGTGCTGTCAAAAATATATAGCCTGGCCTGACAGAAAATTGCTTAGCTCAGCTAAGCAACTGTCCCAAGACTTCACACAGTCAATCCTGACAGAATGATGGACTGAAAGAAAGCAGGCGAGAGTATCAGGCAGAGTTTGGGTACGGGTCTGCGCCAATAGAGCTTGTACGCCACATACACGAAACCAACCATGAAAGCCAGAACACCCACTCATGGAGTGCATTGATGGTGCACTAAATCACTGAAGTGATGGTCCTAATCACTAAAGCAGACCCACATTTCACACCCCCTTCAGTCCACATTGTTAAATTACACAAGTCTGCTGTAAAAAATGTACTGGCCCTGAACATGTGAAACACCAAGGATGTCAGAGTTAATTCGTCAAATGAACTTCATTAAATCTGTATTAATGTTCATTTCTTTTCATGCCCAATGACTTAACAGATATCTTATTTCTGAATCCAGCACAGATGGGACATGAACCAAAAGTAAACTTATTTGCACTCTTTGCATGATGGGACTTAAAGGGATAGTTCACCCAAAAACAAAATTTCTGTCATCATTTACTCACCCTCAGATTGTTTCAAACCTGTATACATGTATTGCTCTGATGAACACAAAGAAAGATATTGGGAAGAATGCCAGTAACCAAACAGATCTCACCCCCCCTCCATTGACTGCCATAGAAGGGGAAATAGATACTATGGTAGTCAATGGGGGGTGAGATCTGTTTTGTTACTGACATTCTTCGAAATATATTTCTTTGTTTTTAGCAGAACAAAGAAATGTATACAGGTTTGAAATAATACATTAAGTCAGTAAATTATGACAGAATTTTCATTTTTGGATGAACTGTCGCTTTAATGACTGTCAAAGCTTTGGTAATAAATATTGACAGCCCTGTGAGGCACATTAAGTATTTAATCTGAAAATCATCTACAAAACAGTCTCAAGTTACAATTGTTTCAAGCTCCAATTCTTAAAAGCTGATAGCTGCAGCTTTTCAGATAAGCAGAAGGAAGACCCTGCATCTCTCTTCAGCAAATATTGATTCTTTAAATGCATCCATACCAGATGGTAATGATTCAACTGCAGCAGCAGCTATAGCTGGCCTAAACTAAATCCTGCGCATCACAACAAGCTGCAAAACCTTCTCACATAAAATGTATTGATTACATTCCTGAGACAAAACACCATGTCTCGAGTCACGACCAGGATGATTCAGACGAATCCCTAGAAACCCTCAAAGCGAAAAGAGCAAGCTGTCTCTGTACCTAATCGTCTCTTCAAACATGACCTTTTCAGCATCAGACTGCCAGTGGTTAAATATTATCGTGACACCAAATCTTACAAACATGATGACTCCTTGTGTATTCATAAAAAATTAAATAAAAAGGTAAAGGAGTGAAACTGACATGAATTATAGAATTGGGGAGTAAATTAGGTTTCATTCGGATATTGGTTTCTTACATGTTGTGCAAGGGCAGAAATCATGGCGTTGTTTTGAGATGTTACCCTGATAGCACACATACATCTGGTTTACGTCTGCAAGACATCTACAATACATCGTTTGCTCATCTGCAATACGTCTCGGAGATGTCTGGATCTAGAAGATGTCTGTAAGATGTTTATGATTTAGAATGGATGTACAACAGCTCTTTCTAAGATATTTAGCAGATGCTTTTAAGCAGCAGATCTCCAGATCTTTAGCAGACGTATTACAGACGTTCAGACGTCTCCGAGACGTATTGCAGATGAGCAAACTATGTATTTAAGATGTCTTGCAGATGTAAATGCAGACGTCAAATCGACGTAAACCAGATGGATTGTGCTATCTGGGTATGGGGGAGGCTCTTCAGCAAACTTTATGAATTTATATGACTTTAATAGGTAGAGAAACAACAGAACGTCTGCAGTTTGTCTGTGTTTGTCAAGAGGTTTAAAACCTAATTCTACCTCTGCCACCTTCAACATACAGCCTAACAAAATGGTTTACAAACCTTTTTGTAAATATAAGGCCATGTTCACACTTGACTTCTTTTTTGACAAGAAAAAGTTGACAATGGTGCTTTTTTTTAAAACGCTGGCAGCGTTGTGGTTACACATAGCAGCTGGCAATGACTTCGAAGGCAACGTTTGTGCACGAAGGCAGCTCAGCTTCACAGGCAGCGTAACGTAAGTCTATTTGAAATATAAACAGAGAGCATTTTTGCAACAACCAATCACAAACTACAATACTAATTTCTCGCTAGAAATGCAATCAAAAGTTATTGAAAGTGACAATTAAACTTACATTTATACAATGTAAGTTGCACGTCTAGTTTTCAATCAGCCTAAAAGAACCCATGTAACTCCTCCTGATTTCACTTCACTGGCTGCCAGTTGCCGCCCGCATTCAGTTTAAATCTCTGACACTGGCCTTCAGAACGATAACAGCAAATTCGCCCATCTACCTTAACTCAGTGCTCCAGGTCTATATCTCTTCCTATATCTCTTCTTCGTCTGAAAATGAGCGACGCCTGGTTGTTCCATCACAGCGAGGCACCAAATCGCTTGCAAAAACCTTTACTTATTCGGTTCCCCTTTGGTGGAATGAACTACCAGCCTCCATTCGAACTGCAGCATCCTTCACAAGTTTAAAAAAACAGCTCAAAACATACCTGTTACGTATTTATTTGACTAACCAATAACTCTATATGTCTGTCTGTCTGTCAAAAAAAAAATTTGTTCATTCTCTCCTTTGCTTACTCCAGCTTTAATCCTCCTAGTAGCATGGCCTTGTAAACTAACGGTACTGTTTAGCGTGTTGACAAAATGTTTATATGCTCTCCTCCTTGTAAGTTGCTTTGGATAAAGGCGTCTGCCAAATGAATAATGTAAATGTAAATGTACAAAACTATGCTCCAACCGGCGTTTCAGCAGCCATTTTATTTTTTCTAGCTTGATCCTGGTCGAACCAATCACCTTCCTCGCATGTTGTTATGGAAATGACTGGTCTCGCTGCTTTGTCATTGGTTAGCTGTGAAAAAGGTGTTTTGAGTAGGGCGTCTTTTTCAGAAAAGTTGAACTTTTTTCAACTTCGAAAGACGTTCTGAGCTATAGAAAAAGGCACTGGCGTTTTTTTTTTGAAAACACGGTTTCTCCATAGAATTTCAATGTAAAACAGACGTTTGCAGCCTAAAAAATGAAGTCATATGTGAACACAGCCTAAAATCTCTGAGACAAAACAATAGGGAAAATGTTGCAGTTGGCTCGACAGAGCCTCGTTATTTTTTCTAGAAAAATCTCATTTTCAGTTCAGATTGACAACAAATGACATGCATAATGAATTGCATGCAGGCTGCAACAGAAAAGGGCATCCACGCATCATCTCAAGTATATGCAGGTTTAAGTGCGTGTGGGCATCTGACCTTGCTGCTGCACGCGCACCTGCGTACCAACCACGCAGCTCTACCGGAGTAGAGCTCCGTCTATATAATGTTTAAGTAAAGTACATTTACAACTAACGCAAACTGTTCTAACGTTCATGCAATACGCAAAACATGCCAATATGTAATAACCCCATGAAAAACCAATACTGCAGGTGTACATCGGGCTGAACGAGAAACCGCAATCTGAATCACTTACTCGCTGATTCTTTGTGTTGTTCATGTTTGGAGAGTCGCTCGAAGATCCGAGGAAAAGCGAACTCCGAAATCAGCGTGCGGTTACGCAATCCTATAAACAGTCCGTTCACAGCAGCCCTGACACTCTCAGGCATTCCTAAGCGATTAACGGGCCGGGACGTTTGTTCTGTCACGATGGTACAGGAAATGCTTGCCCGAGACTGGCGGTGTTTGACGCGGTCATCTGGCCGAGCTCATCTTCCAGCTGTCATCTCTCTAGCCGCACGGACTCTCTCTCTCTCTCTCTCTCTCCTGAGGGGGTCAAACGTGCTGCGGTGAGAGCCAACCAGTGTGGCTGGAGAGGGGGCGGCGATACTGACTTATCTTGGTTTACATAGCAGTCCAGCAACGAACCATGCGCCTGTGCGAAATTTTATAATAAAGTCGCAATTTTACCACAGAGCTGGCAGTCCACGCGCTGATGCACAGTGCTATAATCGTTCCTCTCGTCCGCTACAGGTACATCAGCTCTCTAGCAGCGAACGCTCGGAATAGCTCCTCGAGGTTCACATCAGCACCTCCGCTCGCTGGGTTAAACCAATTAAATCTTTATAAAGTAAAGAAAGCCCAAAGGGAAAAAGTTGCCAACGTGCCAGGATTAAAACATATGGATTCAAGGTGTGATTAAAGCAACAACAAAAAACTTTAAAATACTTTACAGTCACTATTGTTTCTCTACAAGTACCACTGGCTACAATGCTGGTTTTAATATAGGTTTTAATATAGTACATTTTAATAAATAATGCAGAGGTAATACTAATTTCAAAGCATTTTCTAAGTACCCTAGCAATTTATGAATATGGTAATCTTCATCGTGGTACATATAGCAAAGAACCAGCATTGTAGCATTGCTGTACAATTGCACCACTACAACGCTTTTTTGTAAAGGTTATGTAACAGTTAATACAATTTTAATGTACAATGGCATATAAGGTGAAACAGTTTCACTTTGGTTAATGAACTTGCAGATAAAAACATGGTAAACTGGCATAGTGAAAGACAACACAATGTCCAAGCATAAAAAAGTTCAATGTAACTTCCCTTAAAGGGATAGTTCACCCTAAAATTCTATCATTTACTCGCCCTCAGGTTGTTCCAAACATTGTATAAATTCCTTTGTTCTGATGAAGACAGAAAAACATATTTGGAAGAATGTCAGTAACCAAACAGATCTCATCCCCCATTTACTGCCATAGAAGTGAAAATAAATACTATATGGGAGTTAATGGGGGATGAGATCTGTTCGGTTACTGACATTCTTTCAAACACCTTCCTTTATGTTTAGCAGATCAAATAAATGTACAAAGGTTTGTAACAACATGAGGGTGAGTAAATGATGATAGAATTTTCATTTTTGAGTGAAATATCCCTTTAAGGGCATTTATTATTTATTAGATGCTTTCCAAACAGTAAACAACCCTGCAAAAATCACAATGTCACAGCAGGCCATGATTGTATAACCTGGTATAACACAGGTCAATACAACTTTGCCAATTCTGTCTTGTGTCACACAATCCCACATTAGCTGAATCACAAGCCCAGTGTGTGCTCTGGACAGACTGAAGCCAGGATTCATTAAACCACTTCAATCAGACAGCTAGTCCAGACAGCACAGCAGGTATTGCTTACCACGAGCCAGCAAAATTAAAAGCAATGCAAGCAGCTCTTTTATGGTACACAGGAGTGAACTTAATATTGTCATAAAGGGAAAAAAACTCCTTTTGTTCATTATTTGCATGATTAAGTAAAATATAATTGTTAAGCAAGGTAAAAAAGAATGAAACAAAAGCATGTCTTAATCATTCATTCAAACAGGAGATAGATTTAAAATTCAGTGTCCAAAGAAAAACTTCAATAGTTTCTTTATCCCTCCTTATTCCTACATGGAATATGTAAACATTGCACCACTAAACTAACAACAACATCATAAAAAACACACAAAGAAAACAAAGGATGATACATTTTAAATGACAGTGAAAGAAAGTTGCTGATAGGCTGCTTTAAAGGGCTGGTGCAACGGTGTTTCATGCATTCTGACTTCTTTACAATGTTAAACGTGCTGTCTTCTCATGCTTAACATGGTCAACTTGTCAAAAAACGAGTTGGGTGTATTACGTAGTATTTCTGTGCTCGATACACTCCCCCAGCGATCGTACAGGTTTCGGAATTTTTTTTTCCGAACATATAAAACTGTTTCGTAACAAGTTTTCTTAGTCCCTTATTGGACAATTCTCCCGGAAAAGCATGCGGCACGCCAACGCGGCAGCAAGGAGAGCAGGAGAAGGAGCATGCACAGATGTCACTTTCACTTGTGTGCAGGAGAGAGAGAGAGAGAGAGAGAGAGAACATACGTTCGCGAAGTTCAGGTGTTTGTTTGTACACTGCATTTGGGTGATAAATGTTATATAAATGGTGGATATAACGCTGGATTTGGAGATGGTTTGAAACTGATATATGGAGCCGTCTCAGCGCTAAAAGATGCCGGACATGAACCGCATGTGGTGAGTGAAACTGATGTCTGTGTTTTGTTGGTAATGGGTGCGCACGTGCTTTAGTTCAGCCTACCCCTCCCCCCGCACGCGCCGTATGCTTTCGGAAATAATCGCACAGCTGTATCTATCTTTTATAAATGTGATCAAACTAAATACTCTTCGAAGATACAAAGTATGCAATACTACTCTATAGGTACTCAAGATTAATATGAGATTGGCAGAAACCACGTGTGTTAGGGCTGCTTTAAAGGAGAGCTGGATGAAAAAGGGAAAGACAAGGGAAAGATGGAAATAGTGAAAAAGGAAAAAGGGAGTTACAACAGGGAATTGTCTTTCACAAATCAATGAACAATATGAGAAACAAGCAGAGATAAAAGAAAAGCTTAATAGAAAGAATTTGACCTGACACATCCTCAGGAAATGAACTGTATGTGCCTGCAGGCTGTTACATATACCTCAACACCCATGTGGACACACATATCCCGCAGTTATGGAATAGTTTCATCCGAATCCAAAGATCCTCATCATGCAGTAACAAGATCTATTCAACAACAGCTGCACTAACTGCGGCACGCAATATTATTGGTCACAGGGAGAAAGAGAATGTGTCGGGTCAGAGACAACACATCATGGAGTAAAATTAGCCTAGAACTAATGTGTGCATGTGTATTTATGAAGTGAACAAAAAGAAGGAAAGACATGATGATAGAAAACAGTATTTGTGAGCATACAGTAATGATCCAGATGCAGATAAAGTACCAGAGGCGGGTGCATAAGGTCAGAGGTCACATAATAGCCTGCTGGAATACAGAAAGAAAACACCACAGCACATCCTACTCAACCAATTAAAAGCATCACTGCTGCTGAGATAAAAAAAGATCAATTAAACACTTCATTTGGCCAGTTGTACTTCTGAAAGTCTTTTTAAACATATCTAAAATAAACAGACGTAAAGATATGATGCTTTTAAATAAATCACTAAATGTTCTAACTTAGTCCAGAGTTCATTAGGTTAGGTTTTTGGCTTTTTTAAACAACAATTAAAGGATTGCTATTTCCAATTTCTATCATACTTACTTTCTCATAGGTGGTGGGGGAATTCTTTCCAAGCATACAAAATCTTGCTTCCTATCTGAGGCGTGTTGACCTAGTCTCTGGAGTTTGTTTCCTTCCTCACCGTGACCGTACACAGCATATCCAAAACAGTGCCTCTGCGTCTTTCTCCTGCCAAGTTTTGACCGGTTATGTCACAGATGCATTGTGCAGCATGTCGCTTGGCAGGTTTGTAATAATATCTTTAAAGTCGGATAGAAATGTATAGCTACCATTTCCAGGTTTAGAAAAGGTCATCCATGAGACAGATAATGAGTAACATGTTTTCTAAGTTGACCACATACCACAACACAAGATGTTTAAAATCTTAATGCCTCGAAAGGGAAAAAGTATATCCTATAGTGGTAATATGTTCTCATAAAGTTTAGCAATATACAACCATACCATCCTCAAAGGTCAAGTGTGTAATTATTTGCAGGATCTATTGACAGAAATGCAAATATAATATACATAACGATGTGTTCAGAGGTGTATAAAGACCTTACATAATGAAGCGTTATGTTTTTTTACCTTAGAATGAGCTATTTCTATCTACATATGCCACGGGTCTCCTTGAATAGAATTCACCATGTTTTGTCAGCCTCTGTAGTGCTTCGAAGGGGAGGGTGGAGTGGTGGTTGCAATTTGCAACCTCAACGCTATATGCCGCTAGATTTTACTGACTTGTCTTTTAAAGTGGTCGTAACTCAGACATTGCCAACAAAACACAGACATATGGACTCAGTTTCATTTACCGCGTGCGGTTCATGTCCGGCATCTTTTAGCGCTGGGACCGCTCCATCTATCAGTTTCAAACGATCTCCAAATCCAGCTTTATATGCACCATTTATATAACATCCATCACTGAAATGCCGTGAACAAGCAAACACACCTCAACATCTCTCACTATCGTAAGAGTAACTAGCTGCAGGCCCACAGCGCAGCCAATCTTGATGGTAAGCGGGTCTTCCTCGCTCGGCGGCTGACGCGTGGGCTGGTTATTTCTTTCACCTTGCCGTGGGTGTGCTTTTCCGGGAGAATTTCCCAATAAGGGACTAAGAAAAGTTGTTACGTAACGGTTTTTCATGTTTAAAAAAAAACGTTCAGAAACCTATACGAACCTTGGGGAAGTGTATCAGGCACAGAAATACTACGTAATAAGTCCAACTCGTTTTTTGACTAGCTGACCATGTCAAGCATGAGAAGCACGTTTAACATTGTAAAGAAGTCAGAATGCATGAAACACCATTGCACATACCCTTTAATTCAACTATATATATACAACACACACCATTGCTGCGTCCAAAATTGCATACTGTGACAGTACGTACTGAATGTGAATATGTACCTACCTATCGGCCGTTAAAACAGTACGTTCTATATAGTATGAGTGTGAGTACTATGAATACATTTCGGACATACTGCATCCGCCATGTTTTATGGTCATGTGACCCGTATGCTCTTTGACATATGACGTATTAACAACATCCTACATGTGAGCGTTGATAAAAACATAATTTAGTCACGAGAAATTCATTTATTGGTACTTACTTACATTAAAAACGGACGTTTGCCTTAAAGTTTTCCACTATATTTATTTGATTTACTTTTGAAATTTGACCGTTGCTCAGCTCCCGTGGCATCATGGGATAGAAAAGTGTCCATCCGATCCACACTCACGAATCTCGGCGGAAGTAGTAGACCATCCGGGTATTTCTCGCCTACTGCTTTTTGCATACTGAGATTTCGGACATACTACTCATGACTCATACTCATTTTCGCCTAATATATAGTATGGAAGTAGGTCCACATTTACAGTATGTGGCTCTAATAAAAAATTAATTAGTTCACTTTATTTGCTGACAATTTTTATATTTCTCTTGATTACATTTTATATGAAGTAAACACTGTACACATAGCAGTTATAAATCACATATTTCTCTCAGAAAACCATCTGTCTCTTAAAAGCACTATAAAATATACTGTATAGCGCTGAACCCACCAGCTGATAATAGTGGCGTTAAATCAGTGGATTTACTAAAAGGCTTTTAGAAGTATTGATTTTTGCATTATGGCAACAGATCCACAACAACATGATGATTGAAAGCTGAAAATTGATTTTAATGACAAAGTCTACCAGCAGTACATTCCTCAAAAGCAAAGGAATTACATGGCGAATCAAAAAAGTTGTGCGAAAGCCGCTGTGTTCTGTCTATTGAAGTACAACAGGAAAACATTTGCGGATAATTACGGTTGCAACATCAGATATTTAGAAAAGGCAAGAATCAATGACAGTAGCCACTGGAAAAAAACAACACAACACAACACTGCCATTTGGATTGTTAAAGAATGGGTTAATCTATAGGGATGATGTCAGCTCATTCTTAAAACAAGCCATCTCTCAGCCAATGGGGGACAAAGCAGGAGTCCTGTATCATGCTGCTGAGGTAAACAGGATTAACCTGTAGGATTCGCTACAGCAACAAGATTACGTGTATGTGTGTAGTCTTCACAAAAGCACAGCCAATTTTATCCCATTGCTTATCGACTGAGACACATTTTGATCTAAGCAACTGATCAGAAAGCAGATTTAATATTAAAGAGATTTAACATCTAACTTGTATTTATAGTAGCTGATACTACTGTAATCTTTCAGAGCTGACCACTAGTAAACAAAGTCTCATAACCGGACTCAAGTGTATAGTAAAGATCCTACCTAAAGCACTCTCATAAAAGCTTCCATTAAAATCTAACGGATATGATGATACCATAATGCACCCCTAAATCAAACTTGTGTCATCATCACAAAAGATGCAAACATAGATTCAAACATAGCATCTCTGTATGGCTTCTTTGCTTCAGCCCACTTTTTAAAAATTAAAAAAATGACCTTCACCCCTCTCCAGCTAAATCATGAACTATGAGAATGACATAACTACACATTGCTACAGGTATAAACCTCTCAGATGCATCCCAGAGAAATATTTAAATTGAAAATTCAAGTATATTGGGGATGAAATTGTCCAGTTATAGCAAGGCAGTGTGTAATGTAGTATGAGATGCATTTTACTAAACGGTGTGTAAACAGTGCCCGAGTCTCTTGATACACTGCAACTACACACCAGCACTTTTCATTGGCCTGCATGGAGCTCAGCAGTGGCTGCTACACAGAGTAGCAGTTAGATCGATGGAGCTGGAGGCTGACACTGCTTAACAGTGTGCATGAGATAAAAATCTATTTTCTCCAGTGGAGCTATAAATCTAAAGGAAAGGTACGATGATGATGCAAGCACAGAACATTGGCTCATTTATTTTGCAGGTACTGACAGACGCCTGAACACTAGATCATACAAAGGTGCCGTTCCACTGCAGGGAGGTTAAAGGAGGAGAGATTTGAAATGAAGGCTTTGCGAAACTGGGGAGCAGGTCAGGGTTTTGCAATGAGGACATAAATCTCATTTCAAAGAGCAATATAATGTGATCAAATACATGGGCTGTAGCACCGCATAACATATTTTGTATTGCTCTGTGGAAACTAGGGATGCACCGAATGTTCGGCCACCGAAAATGTTCGGCCCAATATAGCAAAAAACGCAAGTTCGGTGTTCGGCCGAATATTGAAGTGGCCGAATATGTGAAGTGGCCGAATAAATTTTACTGAACATGACTCGTGATACGATCAAGCAGCAACCAGCGCAGAAAGAGAGAGAGAGAGAGAGAGAGAGAGAGAGAGAGAAACGCGTGCGCTTTATTACTGCCGCAAACATTTTGGCAGCGTGTGTGTGTGTGTGTGCATGTGGAGCATTTTAAAGTGTCAGAGAAAGACACAGCACGGGACTTGCCGCACGGAAGTAAATTTCCGAATGAAAGCGTCTTTACCGGTCGGTAACTTTACTTCAGACGGAAGCGGGCTGTCTGACAGTAGCCCCGCCACTCGCGACATCCTTTGACATCGTACAGTCGTCGCGTGCACACAGTTCCCTGTACTAAACAACTTGTCAAAGTATGTTCTGTGCATCCCGGCCACGAGTGCACCTTCTGAGAGAACAGTCAGCTTTTGTGGGCGGAGTTTGGAGGAGAGACGTGAACTGAAATTGTTGTCAGTCAGCATCAGTCAGAATTGCTTGCATTGGATGTTTTTTTTTCTCAAATCATTTTGCAATGTAGCCTATAATAATCCAACAATTTTAGTTTATTCGTATTTTTAGCTTATAGCCTAATGTGGAATGACACTTTTTAATGAACTGTTTTGTTGTAGGGGTAGAGTAACTTACATTACATTCTTTCAGCAGTCAGTTATAGGCCTAATTAATATAGGCTATTCATGAAGGGAGAGGGCTCAATTTTTTGTTTGAATTTACTTTGTTTTGCTCAATTTTATATTAAGTTGTATTGTATTTTATTCAAAAGCAAGACAAATTATAAAAAGCACATTTTGACTATTCAATTCAATGCACTATTTGTGCAATAGTGAAAAAAATGGCTTAATAAATAGAAGAAATGCAAAAAAACATGTTCGGTGTGTTTCACATCATGTTCAGCTTCGGCTAAGAATTTTCGTTTCGGTGCATCCCTAGTGGAAACACAAAATGACCTGTTGAAAAGGTCAAAGCACAGCTTTTGTGTGCTTTTGTAAAACTTGATTTTACAACTCGCATTACACTTCTGTTTATTATGTTTGTACAGCACTTTGGGCAACCTTGGGACAACAGTTCTTGGACCCCATTGACTACCACAGTAGGAAAAATTACTCTGTTCTGTTGAACACAAAAGAAGATATTTTGAAGAATGTAGGACAGCAAACAGTTCTGGGGCACTTTTGACTACCATTGTAATTTTTCCTACTATGGCAGTCAATGGGGTCCAAGAACTGTTTGGTTACAAGCATTCGTCCAATTATCTTTCTCTGTGTTCAACCAAACAAAGAAACTTATACATATTTGGAACAACTAGAGAGTGAGTACTTCATGAAAGAATTTTCATTTTTGGATGAACTAAAACTAAACTAAACTACAATATAGCCATAATAACACTACGTTCAGTGAACAGAATCCTGGAGTTGCACTTCCCTTGACTGCTAAATCTGTTTTACCCCCCTCAACATTAAAAGTACACTGACAGCCCTGAAAAAGCAGGGTTCTATTGTGAGCTGAAAATGAGCGATAAATCCAACATGAACATCCAGACAGGTCACACATCATCTTTAGTTCTCGCAGAAACCACAGAGCAGAAAGTACCAGAGAGATGAGGGTTCCTCTTCGGCGCTATCAGATAAGCTAAGCACCTCACACTTCCACAGTTATATCCCTGGAGGCCAGCCAGATGGTGCCTTTCAAACCGCGCTAGGGATGAACAAACAGCATAAAGTACATTATCTCATGCATGTTGATTGAATCCATTGTGAAGCAACAGCCCTAAACTGCAACCCATTCTTTGGAGGATGGAGGTGCAGTGGTTTGTGAATACTGGTGTTAAAATGACCCGCATGTATCCATACACCCTTCTGTCCAACCCAAGACTCAATTCAATTACACGGACAGGCAGGCAGCATGAGGGGTCACTGTACAAACCCATTCACTATTGCCCAGCTGAGAATCTGAAAAAAAAAAGCGTTTATATCTACCAGAGCATAAACCTTTTGGCTTTGGGTGGTGGGTAATTAAATTACAGAGAGAGGTTTGTCTCGAGCATGAAGTCGGTTTGTGTATTTTGGATGTCTTTCAACAAGAAAAGCAGCTGACTGGTCACTGGTTTCCCACCCAGATCCAGTTTGTATTGATATTATGAACCAAACTATGAGACCAGGGCTGCGTTTCCCAATAACGTTGTCTCTTAGCGCACTACGAAGACTCTAAAGGTACACCTTAACTCAATTTATAGGCGTGTTCCCCTAACTATACCTTTTGAGGTTACTTAAGGTAAACCTTCTTAAGTGCGACGTTAGCAGGTGCTATCCATGGCAGTGGTGCTGAATAGGTTGATATGCCTCGAGAATCGATTGTTCGCTAGGGATGTTCCGATACCCTTTTTACCTTCCCGATACCGATTCCGATACCTGGGCTCAGGGTATCAGCCGATACCGAGTACTGATCCGATACCAGGGTGTGTATCTGTATACAGCTGTATATACTAGCCCTGTGTGAATTGATATAATTATTTTATGGTGTGCTTTAGACTTATCCCTTAATAAAACATGAACAAATACATACAGTAAATTAGAGAGTATTTTTATTATCTGACAGACATTTGACAGTAATATTATTTATTTTTCTTAAGTCACAGTTTTACTGGCTGGTTGGTCCACTCTGAAATACAGCCAAACAGTGCTAGCACTGGGGGTGGGCATTTTTCAATAATTTCATATTAGAATATTTGAGCTCATAAAAACGAATATTCGTTTATTTAAATTAAGTGAAAAAATACGCAATTTGTTTCGTTTTTATTTAGTCACAATTTCACATCAAGCTTATAACTATCATTAAATATTCATAATGCACTAATATTAGATCCTGTATATAGGGTTTTTAATGTTGAAAAGATTAGCAACGTTGGAAAAAAATAGAAAACTACATAAAAACTGCATTTAAACCTGCGCGAAGCGAAATCATACAAAAACCAAACATATAAAACAAAACGCATATTGAAAGTCTGTGATATATGGTTATCTTGTTTATTTTGTTTAACATGTTCTTGATAAGAAAAACAAGCATAATACAGTAGGTTTATTTTACTCTTGAAAGTCTGTTCAACAAGCCGACAGTTTACAAGCCGACAGCGGAGAATGTGAATAATGCGTTGCGTTGCTCTTCTCTAACTCCTGGTAACAAAACCCAGATCTGACAAGAATATCTGGCTTTATTGTTTATAATGTTGATAATAAATAAAGAAAACAGGCTTCTTGATACCTCCATACTGACTGTTAATTGATCCTAAAAACAAAGACGAGCCATTTTAGTGCTTTTTGTTTATTACGTGACCGGCATTTGAGGAAGAATGACTAATTCTGCTGATCACCACCGCAAATATTGTTTTCTTTGTCGTTTCATGGTCAGTGTCTGTCTTGTTTAGCTTTGCATTGCATTAACATCAATAAGTAAATTCAACTAAGCCTAACTAAAAAATTTCAACGCGTTTTAAAACAAACACCGGTGCGGATTTATTTACAGGCTATAACTTGAAGGCGACGACCCTGAAGTTCTTAGGAGGAAAATGCAGGCTTTAGGTATGGACAAAAGGTACCCGTCTTATGCTAAGGCCAAATTTATTAACATTAGTTGCAGTGAAATGTACATTTTAATGTTTAAAGTATTGAAATCAGCATTAGTTAGCCCAACATATTTCTAACGAACAAACAACCGCTCCGAAAAAGTCATGGTAATAAATAAATGAATCATCGAATCATTTAATATTACGTTGGTATTTTTATACCAACTTATATATAAGTAATGTAACGTTAACGAATTCTGTGGCTCACCAGTTTTTAAAACAATTTTGGTGATGTGAGCTGAACATAACACGCGATCCGTCAGGCCGTCCTGTGTGAACTTAAAATATTTAAACTAGCTTGCGATCTGACTGTAGAAAGATTTAGGACACATGCAAATTATTTTTTATATTTTCTGTACATTATAAAGTCATTATAGATGAAGTGAAGAAGCGTTAAATAAGACAAGACAATTCTAAACCTGTGGTGATGATGCAGTTTTTTTTAAATGAAAAATAAAAATATTCAAATAGCATTTTTAATTTTCTAATAATTATTGCGGATCGAATATTCGTGCATGTCCCTAGCACATTTTCATTTCTTCTTCACAGCACAACTTTCCATTTGCAGCGTTAAGCAAAGCTAGCGGGCATAACTAGGTCCTGTTTAAGAAATTGGTATCGGATCGGTACATGGATTCAAGTACTCGCCGATTCCGATACCAGAATTTTATGTGGTATCGGTGGAATTTCCGGTATCGGAACAACCCTATTGTTTGCTGTACCTTGCGTTATAGAGTGGGTAAAGTATTGAGAAAACAATGTTTATTATAAAGAAACGCTTTAGAAATAGTAGAAATTGCATTTATCAGGGCTCACTGAAATAGTATAAATAAAGAAAGAAATATGCGTGTGTGTGTGTGTGTGCGTTCATGTTTTTATATCCCGGTGGGGACCTAAACCTGAATGCATACCAACACATGGGGACTCGTGTCACCGTGGGGACCAAAACTGAGGTCCCCATGGGCAAAAAAGCTAATAAATTGTACAGAACAATATTTTTTAAAAATCTAAAAATGCAAAAAGTTTTCTATGATCTTTAGGTTTAGGGGTTGGGTTAGGGGTAGGGGATAAAATATACATTTTGTACAGTATAAAAAACATTACGCCTATGGACTGTCCCCATGGAGATAATAAACCAGACATGTGCGCGTGTGTGTGTGTGTGTACTCTATGTATTTATAATTTTGCAAGTGTCCGATCCCGCACCCTCACGGCCATACGTTTTCTGCGTTAACCAGCTACATTAACTGGCTGTTTGGCTTCGCTTGTTTTTGAAAGGGTCATTTATATTTCTTATAGTTTGCCATCGTGTGTTAATGTTCTCCACGATCTGTGTTGATTCACATTATTGGCATAAATCACTCATTTGTGTATAGGGATAAGTGTCCCATCCAGAATGCCAATCACTCGCGGGACACCCGCAATGGCATGGAAGCCTTGATGTGCCTCCATCACGTCGTACCTGGCGAATGTAATCGGTGGCATGACGGAGCAGGATGTTTGTCACTGAGTGAACGCACCGCCACACCGAGGTCTTTCTCAGCCCATATTCATCCCCAAACACCTCCAGAAAACTCCCCACGGCATAAAATGAAGAATTGCCATGCAGCAGCTGATTTTCGGGGATGAGGGGGTAGCTCCCTCGAGTTTGTCTCGACAAAGTTGGGCCAACAAGATGCAAGAGCTGCAGAATTTGCTCCCGTCGCAGGCTAAATTTGTGTAGAATTTTCTCTTCTGACATGGTAGCCAGGGGACTAAAATGTTCTCTAATGAAATTGTGCAAATACACTAACTGGCTCCGCGGACGGCGCCGTCTTTGATTTAAGACAACTATTCGCTGTCTCGCTGCCATAGTTTGACCAAACTCCCCATAACATTCATTCCCTTTATATAGACTACGCCTTTCCTGTCAAATGGTTTGTCAGCTGATGTGCCTTGGGATAATAGGCTGTAATTAAAAACGCTAACAACCATCAGTGTATGACAATTTTATTCATGAAAACACTTCAATAGCCTACACTGAGTGTATTAAACCAGAGTATTTTATTTGTAAAATTAAAACTAAGTTAAAGTAAAAAATGTAAATGTAATACTAAATAGAATTTTATATTAAATTATTATATTAAATTTTATATGTGAAATTAAACTGCGATGTAGAAAAGCTTTTTGCATATCGGTATGAACCATCAAAGGCGATAAGGTATAGCTAAGAGCGGTCCAGACCAACCTTATACGAAAGTATGACTTACAGAAGGTATACTTAACTAAGAAGGTTTCGGGAAACACGTATTAACCATAAGGTACAGTTTAAGGAATAACTTAAGAACGACATAGTGTTAAGAAGGTTTTGGGAAATGCAGCCCAGAACATTTTTTAAAATTCTGCTGGCGTACACAAATACATCAAGGAAACAAATTTTGTATAGTGGTCGTTTTCCACAAACACACTGAGGTGAAATCTGATAAAATGCAACACAAAGCCACTGTGTATTTTTTTTATTGTTGTCTGTAACAGATTGTGGAAGGGTCCGCAAGGCAACATGTGGGTGGTGCTATATGATATATTGATATGGCTTGTCATAATGAAAAATATAGGCATTGAATATAGAAGAATTTTTCCATGTGTGAAAATATACGACCATTAACTAAACCGAGACAAGGCAGAATCTAGAATGCCTGAGCAGGGCAGGAAAGACTTTGGAGGTTTTAAAGTATATGGCCAGGGTGAAAGCTTTGCTGTCTCCTCTAACAAACTGCGTTCTAGGTGGTGTTTTCCAAAGGAAGCTGGCTCGAGTCAAGGCATTTGGCTGGCTCCTGCACACAGAGTGTCCATTCAACCCTGTTCCTGACTGCACCAAGGCCCGGGCCGGAGGCGAAAGCTGTTCTGAGGCGTGGGTGCCCAACTACAATGCCCTCTTTCACTACCAGTCGGTGCCCTCCTCCCGATACCCCACCCTGCCTGAGGAGCATGAGCAAAATGCCAGAGCCTAGCAGATACATGATGAAAAGTCATGAAAAGCAGTGACAGCATGTTCCTTAGAAATACAGAATATCATCCCTGTTGAAAAAAACAGCATATGCTGGTTAGGTATGTTTTGAAGCATGGTAGCTGGTTTGAGCTGGTTTAAGCTGGTTATGTGCTGGTCCTTAGCTGGTTATGAGCTGGACCTGAGCTAGGAGCTAGCTGCATACAGTAGTGGTCAAAAGTCTACTCTCGCTCTATTTCTTAGCATAAACCAATAAAGACTTCTGTTAGTGTTTAACACCACGAATTTTGAAACCTCAAAGTCCATGACAAAACTACTTAAACAATTCTCCAGCTGAACTAACGGTATGAAAGGAAACCCTTGCTCTGCTATTTTACTATGGATGAATAGGCAAACAACTGAGTAAATGGCTCTGGCATGCGCACATTGATGACCTCTAACCTTCTGAACCCTGAAGTCACGTTGGCTCAGGCTCATCATTTGAGTTCATTTATCTCAACAAACAGCTAAACTAAGCTCAGCATTTCAAGGTCATTTTTGAGTAATGTCTGGTAGATCATTGTGAGTAATGTCTGGTGGGTCATCCTGTGGTGTTGTGACATTTCACGACCCACATTATGTAATTAACAAGTTGTTTGGAAGGTATCTAGAGACAACACTTTTCCTGTTGCCCACAACCGAGACAAACACGGCACCTGAACCTGCTCGATTGTGGAGATCATTTGAAGCAGATTCAGGTCACGCTGGGGTTCTGGGTTAGGCGAGAGGTCTGCCTTTTCCCAAGCATTTCAACATTCTCATGGCTGGAGTTCAAAGACCCACAGGAGATTATGGGTGGAGGCCAGAGTTATGAGGTTAATTTTACTTGCACAATAAGGTTCAATACCGTTTCTGTAGGAGTAGAGGATAGTTTTATTTTAAGATTTCATTAGGCAACATACCATAAAAATACCACAGGCTGCAGGGCTCACCCACAAAGACAACACTGATCTACCTGAGGGGAGGAGGAACCCTGGTAAATATACTGCTGTGTGAGGGTATTAAAAGATCCCCGTATGAACAGAACTACTGGGCCCTTAAACATAAGAAATGTTCAGTTTGTGTTACTGGTTTGTTCCAAAGCAGAGAAGACACGGAACTGGCGAGATACAAAGATCACATTGTTGCTCTATTATCATAACGCCCTTGAGCACATCTGTGGGACTGTCACCTGAAACAAATGCACACTTCTTTGATAAACGGCAAATAATGAATCATGCATCATATTTCTTTGGAAACATCTAGATTCTATATAGGATTTCATGACACAATGAAACGTTACTTTAACGTTATGGAAAAAAGTAGCAACAACATTCTTCAAAACACCTCCTTGTTTTTCACAGAGGAAAGAACGTTGAACAAGAAACAACTAAGATTTGTATTTTTACAAATCACTTTAGACTTTACGTGTCTACCATCACTAGCCAAGCAAAACTAATTATAGAGAAAGTGACCAAATGACCCAGCACTCTTCATGCAGAAACCCCAGAGGGCAAGCAACAACACTGAACGCAGCCTGAGGGAGCAATCACTCCTCACGCATGCATTCCCATACCTACAGCATGCTATTATATGTGTGGTCAGGCAGTGTGGGTTGTGTGGCTAGCAGAGATGACATCATACCAGCCAATCACTCAGATGAAGCTCAGCTATTTCCTGTTCCCATCACCCATCACAACAAACAGGCTGTGAATTTCAGCAACAAAAGGCTCTGACGACACCAGAGGGAGACAGGGGAGATTTTAGGAGAGACACAGACATTGTAAAGGAAGGACACAGAGGGAAATGTTTATGCAGCAGAGCCAAGAATATGGTCACCTTCGGTTTGAAATGGACTAGTTAAAACTTGAAAGGCTGACTGCAACGGTACTGAATGCAAACAGCAGTCCTCAATCAGAAAAAAAACAGATTCCTGCCTGTGCAGCACTGAAATGTGCAAAATTTGCTAAACAAAATAATTTATTTGGTCAGAGAGCCCAGACCGATTTTACTCTTCATATTAATCTTTATAATAACACCATATGACCCCAATGCCATTACCTCTTGCTGTCATCCAAGAATAATTGAGGTTGTAAAATGTATATGTTAAAAACATATAGTGCACTACTATGCATTTCAAACATTTAGACATAAGTAGTCAACATATAGCAAATGGGGACTGGTGGGTGGGTTGGGTGAAGGGTTATGGAGCAAGTCTGTGCTATTTTAAAATGTTGGTCTTTATAGTGTACATATGCATACAGACGTCTTTTGGTTTTTATTTTTTGGTATATAGCACCATATCATCAAAATTCATGTCTCGGGACCCCTGTTTTCAATTCCATCCATTGCTTTCAGCCTATGGGGTTGGAATGCAATGAATGCACCTTTATTCTCTCAAAATATTATTGTCTCAGATTGACAATTACCATACAGTTAACATAAATGCTGTACTGTTGCGATGAGAAACAAACGTTGAGGCTGAGCCCCTTCAAAAAACGAATGCAGGTATTTTACTACATTGAACATTTATAATACAGACCCACTGTGTGTGTTAAGATACACTAGATTACACTGGCTCCAAACAGAACAGTGAACATTTTTATATATTTGGGGGAAAATGACAGTCATCTCTCGAGCTGAACATCATGAATGAGTTTTTCTTCTCTTCATGCAGCAGTAAACAAGCCTCGATCTCAATAGGAGCTCTTTTAAATTCACACTGCCAGGAAACTTATTGACTTTGGAGAACTCAAATTCTGAGGTGCACGACCATGAGGGATTAAAATGCACTAGGAATCCATGCAGAATGTCCTTCAGCTCAAAACAGGCGCCTGCAAGTCCTTTTATTATCTCATGGGAATGCAGATGTAGAATTCAAATTTAGGGTCACAGTAAAGAAAACCTAAGCAGTCCTTCTGCTTTTAGTTGTCGGGCTACCTGAGAAGCCAACAGCGAGGTGCGATCTCAACATGGTCTGTGAGACGAGGCTAGAGGCCAGTTTCGCAGCTCAGCGATGGGCTGAAACAGTGTTGAAACACTGAATGTCATTCAATGAAATATTGAGCATGCATAACACACAACAGCTGCAAGACAACAGAGGCAAACTCCACTTCTTAACCAAGGGAGGTAAAAAACTAAGCTATTTGATATGTACTTTGGTATTTCTAGTATAGTTTGTCACGTCCCTCCTGCTGCTAATAATAAATCTGAAATTTACACCACAAACCATTGCCTCCTTAGTAAATCAGGAATGAGGGGTATCTGCTGTAGCGTGCTGATGGCAGTGTTTTTTCTGCACTGTTCATAACCTGGGTTACAAAACACGGTATCATTACGTTAACACTGATGATATCAAATGAGGAATTGTTTCCAAAGATAAGGCCTGCCAAGTAAAGTCTCTGCAGAGGTGTCTCTTGCAAAATAACTTCTTGTAAATTTGTAGGTTTTTTTCCTATTGGTATTTATTAATCAAGGCATAGAACACCAAAGTTACGAACCACGAGCGAAGTCAAACACACATTTTCATCCTATGAGACACCAGATGAGGGTGACTGCAGCTGCTGACCAAGACCACTAGAAATACTATATCTCTGTTTTAAGGTTACTGCATTTCCAACCGTATATTAAAATATTCAAAAACAATAGCATATAGGACATATCTCTCACAGAGCTTAACTAGACTACAGGGTGCTTACAAATGACAAGTGTCTGAGAATGACCACATAGAATGGCTTTCATATTTCTTATAAAAGCATTTACATTTAACTCAAGTAGAGCATTGAGATAGCATATAGAGGCCATTGGTTTGATTTCCCGGAAACACATAGTGACAAAATGTATAACTTGGACTGTAAATCTCTCAATAAAATAGTCTGCCAAATGTATAAAATATTTACAGTAAAAATAATTCACGGTAGTGCGTAAAGATAAATGGCTTTACCTTTAAACTCAGGGCAATTTGACGAATGTATATCATATTTAAGTCCTCCAAAATGCGAAGTTTCTCCTCCATGTCTGCGAGTCTGTCTATGGGCATCATTCAAGAAGGATATCAGCTTCTGATTTAAAGTTCAGTCTCCCACTGCACTTCCTCCTCCCCTTCAAACCATTAATCAGACCTCAGAGTTAAGAAACATAATTGAAGGTCTGGCGAGTGCGTGAATAAAATGATCCAAGAGTACACGTCGTGTTCAAGAAAATCGTCGAGAGTCTCCGTAAAACATTCAGAAGCGGCATGCGTCCAAGATAAAAAAAATACACATTAAAAATAAAGAAAACGAAAGACAGATGATAAAATGATCCGCTCAACAGTCGCTCAAACTCTTCCAGCTGCCGCGATCGTGCGTACTTCTCCACGTCTGCCTTCAACAACAATAGCGAATCAAGCCAGTAAATGAACGCTCTCTACAGGAAAGACAAAGACTTTTAGAACCCCCACAAATCAACTTCTCTTTAGCGCTTCAGCATAATGGGTTATTTACATGCTGTTTCCTTCTTTGTGTCCCTCTGTGCTGATGTGAAGTGTGTCTGTGTGCTCTGGCAGACCTTGCCACAAAAGGGCATCGCAGCGCGAGCAGACTGACTGTACTGCCTTTGCACCGGGGACTTTTCCCGTTCGTTCTCAACTGACCTTAATAAACAAATAACACAATATCATGCATGACAGTAAGCGCAGGCACCCGCTTAGTAATAATGTAGTAACCATGTTTTTTGACTGACTATTTGAATTAAATTTAGTTATTATAATTTTAAAACAAAATCTGTAGCTGTTAAATCATGGCAAATTTATATTCATAAAATTTGAGATCTTTAGAAGAACTAGAAATAATGTAATCTGAAGAAACAACATGGGGTTAAGTTAAGGAGTTAACACAAAATGCCTTAAGAAAGCTGTTAAGAAGTCATGATAACCAGCCTGTTATATGTATCCACACTAAAAGCCTAGAATGTGTGGCTTCTGCTGTTACAGCTGCAATACAGAAACATTAACTACAGGAAACAAAAGGTCCATCTGTCCTCGCTACTAAAAGAAGAGTGCTTTGTGTGAATTCCTTCCTTTATGAAGCCAGCCAAGACCAATTTCATCTTAATTGTTTAGTGGTGTAAACTGAGCATTTTACCTGCGATGTAAGGAAATACATTTACTGGAAAATGTACATTTTATTGCTTATAAAGATTTACTAATATATGTTTCAGTAAGTGGTTTACGCATGGTAGCACAATATCAATGTTTAATATACACTTAATTATTTACAATGCCATGGTTCAATTCCAGAGTGGTCACAGGATTCTGTTTATTTTAGCATTAGACGTAAAAATCAATCCATGAGAAAATATTTTTTTTTCCAGACTGAAAAATATTTTTTTAGATTCATGTAGAGTCAATGTTCATAAAAACATTAATCTTTAGCACATCTCTTGTGAATGCCAGGGACGTTGGTGAGTATTTCACATAAAGAAATCGGTCTTTGGTGGCCACATGGTTAAAGCAGAAAATGCCAGCCAAAATAAATGTTACTGTAAATTTTTTTGCTGTGGTTATGCAGCTATAGCTGCCAGTAATTTACGGGAGATTTATATTTATCTAGTTTATTGACAAAAGTTTGTTCAAAGATAAATGAACATTAAACATGAATAAGTCTTTTAGGGAAAAACTATAAAATAACGGCAATATGCAAAGCATTCTGGGAACCAGAAATCCTCATCGACCTCTTTTTTCTAATTTCGGTTCCCAGAATGCTTTGCATGAGGCTGTTATGTTATAGTTTTTTTCTGTAAAGACAAAGACTTGTTCATGTTTAGTGTTCATTTATCTTTGAACAAACTGTTGCCAACTACATCAATGTAAATCTACAGTAGGTTACTGGCAAACTGCTGCCAGTAATACTGTAATTTCTACAGATTTGTATTACAGTACACCTACAAATCTACATAATTTTGTCTAACCCTGATGAATCCGGAGTAAAAATGTACTGTCAGAACATTCAAATGAATGCTGGAGATAACTTAAGATACAGATGGGGTTCTATGCACAAAGCCATAAATCTTGTCACCCCAGGGTCTTTTTCTAACTGACAATGATACAAAATAAATAAAAAACATGATTTTTTATTTTGCTTAAGTCTTGGGAGAAAAAGGAAAAACAGACTACAAAATATGGCCTCTGACAGAGTAGTATTCAGTGTTGGTGAAAACAAAGTAGACTCAAGGGTCTTGACTCTGTGAAGTTTAATCTACCATGTGTGGCCAAGAGTATTAGCATTCCTCTTGTAATATCTGTAAAAAAGTGGACATAAAAATTTAAATTACATTATTTACACTACATATTATGGCTGTCAAGGTTAACGCGTTAACGCATGCGATTACATTTTTCAGATTAACGCGTTAAAAATATTTAACGCCATTAACGAAACATACGTTTTTTCTGTCATTATTGTAGCGTTACATTATATAATCACACTCTTATTCATATAAAGACCTTTAAACTATGTATGTCCACAGACCACAGATCATTTATGGTCCCTGTGGGGATCTATTGTTCTTTTCCTTCGATAAGATAACGTCCACAGACAACTCAAAAACAGTGTAATAAACGAAACAGTGCATATGTGACCCTGGATCACAAAACCAGTCTTAAGTAGCACGGGAACATTTTTAGTAAAAGACAAAAATACATTGTGTGGGTCAAAATTATTGATTTTTCTTTTATGCCAAAAATCATTAGGATATTAAGTAAAGATCATGTTCCATGAAGATATTTTGTAAATTTCCTACCTTAAATATATAAAAACTTTATTTTTGTGAGTGGATGGTCTGCCACAGTGCCCCTGATTAACAACTTCAAAGGCAATTTTCTCAATATTTTTATTTTTTATTTTTGATCAGATTCCAGAGTTTTAAACGGTTGCATCTCAGCCAGATATTGTCCTATTCTAACAACTCATATATCTATAGAAAATTTATTTATTCAGCGTTCAGATTATGTAAAAATCTCAATTTCGAAAAATTGACCCATAAAACTGGTTTTGTTGTCTAGGGTCACATATAGGGCTCCAAAAAAATTCCATTTCTTTCATTTACAATTTACAGGTTTACATTAGGCCTCCATTCAATTAAACTTCATTATATATATAACATATAACAACTTTAAAAAGTGATGCAGACGAATGTCATCAGAGTACCGCAAAAACGTTTCGAAAGCACGGAGCTCTGCTCTCCCGGTGTTGTGCCGAAAACAGACTCCCTGCCAAATTACGACTCCCCCATTCCCCACTAACATTAGGTGTTAGGATTAGGTGTGGGGGAGGGGTTAGGATTATCCAATCCCCAGCAAAATCAATGAAGGCAATCGTAATCTGACGGGGAGTTCAAATTCGGCACAGCACCGGCACATTGATGTCATACGCCGATCGGTCTGCGTAACCCCTCATGAAAGCGAACATAACTAGCGTCTTGCTAATAGCTTTGTAGTTCGGTTCGTACATGGTCAAGACACTTACATACCGGCATTGAAACTCCTCTGTCAACCTTGACAGCTGTAAGTATGGACTTCATATGATTCATATGTTTGAAAGACTGCACACACGGATATGAGGATTTAAACAGCGCATTCATACTTTGCTTCCATCTGCTCACCGGATACTTTGCTGCATGGTGTTTTTAAAACTTCTTACATGTGATTATAGTGAGGCAACGAGTTCTGTATCATACGCTGAAAGAATGACGCTCGCTTTTCTAAACTCCTCGCGCTCTGATTAGTTTGATTCTCGGCTGCGGGCGCGCCACGTGAGAGGTTACCATAGAAACGTTGTTTGCCGTTGATTACTGTCGTGACGCTTGCGCATAGCCACGGCCAGGACAACCTGAAATATTCATATATATTATGTTTTTAACAATCTAATGATGGTTAAGGGTAAGACACCTGGCGAGCCACATGATTTTTGAAAAGAGCCGTGTGTCAGACAGCGTACCAGTATTAACTTCTCTCTCGTGCTCGAATGAAGAAAAACACAAGATTATGCCAGAAACCACATTTTGTCTAGTATTTTTGCAAGCACAGTCTTCAACAAGTTAAATAAAGTCTTAAATGAATGCAATTGCAAAGAGTAGTAAAAATAGGAAGCGCATTAGACCTGCTCAGAGCGGCAGCTCTTAAAGGCGCAGTTCTTAATTAACAGCGGCCACTAGCGTTGTAAGATTTGCCACGAATCGCTCAGGCCAAACACGACGGTGGCCACCACTACTAAAAGATGTCGTTCTCATGTTGATGCAGGGAAGAGATTTTGCGGGCATTAGAAAGACTGTAGAAAGAGCTATGACTTATGTATTACATAAAATAAAAGGTTTGTGGATTTTAAGTTTAAAAAGAAGGATAAAAGTCAGGCAGGAGCTAGGACCTGCGCTAATATTATAAAGACTTTACAGCAGAGACACGTTAGGATTAAGTCTTTTAGCAGAGATACTCACAGATATCTATGGAGATACTTTCCAGCAGAGAGACGTTGGAGAGAAAGATCGTCTTAAAATCATCCCCGAGGAGGTTGCTTTAATTCGGATCAGTATGTGAGTAACATACTAACATACCAAGATATGTTGTTGTTCTAATATTAGCTTTGTGACGGAGCAGTTTTGAGTGTCATTGTTTATCTGGAACTGCTTTAATATTGTACTCGTCCAGATACTTGAGAGAGCGAGAGCGCGTTGGAGCAGAAACTGGAGAGCGAGCGAGAGTGCGTTTTATTCTTTTAGTCGATGAATAAACTTTCAGTTAATCCGCGGGTCACATGCGTTCCGCACTGGATCACGGATCTTCCCGCGATCCGTTTCACCACGATACCGCAGCGGAGAGGAAGAGAAAATGCACGTTGTAGAGTTGTTTGTCCATTTAGGGCTGCTGTACAAAACATGGTGGCGAATTCAATGTATGAAAGGCCGCTCTGTATGTAGATATAAACAGCATATTCTAAGGTATTACAAACATAACGGTTCATTATGTAAGGTCTTTATACACCTTTTTTTTGAAAGAGTAGGAAAGAGATAGAAGTCAGAGCTGATCAGTCAGGTGTTGACGGAAGAGATGTGTTTTCAGACGGTTTTTAAAGATGGCTACAGAATCTGCTGATCTTGTAGCAGCGGGCAGATCATTCCATAAATGTGGAACCGATCCCGAGAAGGTACGTGAGAGAGATCTTTTACCTTTTTGGGATGGCACCACAAGACGTCGTTCGTTTGCAGAGCGTAGGGATCTGGCGGGTATATACGTCTGCATTAGCGAGCGAAGGTAAGGGGGTGCTAAATCAGTGGTGGTCTTGTAGGCCAGGAGCAGAGTCTTGAATTTGATTCGGGCGATTATAGGGAGCCAATGTAACTTGGTGAAGAGAGGAGTGACGTGCACTCTCTTCGGTTCATTGAAGACCACTCTTGCCGCCACATTCTGCATCATTTGTAGAGGTTTGGTTGTGCAAGCTGGAAGTCCAGTCAGTAGCGCATTGCAGTAGTCCAGTCTGGACAGAACAAGAGCCTGGACTAGGACTTGCGTAGCATGCTGGGATAGGAAAGGTCTAATTTTCCTGATATTGTAGAGGATGAATCTACAGGACCGGGTGGTGCTGGCACCATGATCAGTGAAGTTAAGCTGATCATCGATCACCACTCCCAGGTTTCTTGCCGTTCTGGAAGATGTAATGGTTGATGAGCCCAGTTGAATGGAGAAGTTGTGATGACTCTTTGTGTCGGCCGGGATCACAAGCAGTTCTGTTTTAGCAAGGTTCAGCTGCAGGTGATGGTCGTTCATCCAGAGCGCGATGTCGGCTAGGCATGCTGGAATGCGTGCAGAAACAGTCGAATCGTCAGGCTGAAGTGACAGGTGGAGTTGTGTATCATCCGCATAGCAGTGATAGGAAAAGCCATGTTTCTGAATGACAGAGCTTAGGGATGTCATGTATACAGAAAATAGTAACGGACCAAGCACTGAGCCCTGAGGCACCCCTGTGTCGAGATGTTGGGACTCATAGACCTCTCCTCTCCAGGATACTCTAAATGTCCTACCTGTGAGGTAAGACCTGAACCATTGTAGCACCACTCCAGAGACACCCATAGCCTTGAGGGTCGACAGGAGTATGTGGTGGTTAACAGTGTCAAAGGCAGCAGACAGATCCAGTAGGATAAGTACAGATGAGTTAGAGGCGGCTCTTGCCAGTCTCAGGGCTTCAATGACTGAGAGCAGCGCAGTCTCAGTGGAATGACCGCTCTTGAAACCAGACTGGTTGCTGTCCAGGAGGTTGTTCTGGGTGAGAAAGGATGAGAGCTGGTTACATACCACCCATTCAAGAGTTTTAGCAATGAAGGGGAGGAGTGATACCGGTCTGTAGTTCTCTAACAGATAAAACAAAAATTCCTTTAAAGGGGCCTCGTTCTTAAACGTGCTGCTGTGACTCCCGTGACCAATGTTAATCAAAGAACAAAAGAAAAGAAGAAATCAATGTGATTTTGTAGCTTTAATGAGGATTCTTCTGTATTTCATGTGTTTAGCAGTAAAGACTGTAAAGTGTTTGAGATCTTTGTTTATTTTCTGTATATTTCCTACCTGTTAGACAGTGTGAAATTATTAGAATGTAAAAGTATATTTAACAACATAAATGCTGCGTGTGATCGATTGACAGCACTAAAATAAACATGTTAAACATGTAAAAATAAATAGTGTATGTTTAATTTCACTATACGTGTGCGACGAATCGCAGTTAATCACACGAAAAGGGTGTGCTTAATCGCAATTAAAATTTTTAATCTATTGACAGACCTAGTACATATACATTATATTATTTGTGACAAGAGGATGAACTCATTACATCAAATAAAAACAGCGGCCTAGATAGTCTGCATACATAAGTGGATGGGTTGGTACATCCACAGATAACGTGCCATATAGCCTTAAATGTTCAGGTACCAGCTTCAGAGTGCAAACTGAAAAGAACCGTAACCCTTTGACAGGCTTTTGTTCATTACCGGATGTACCGAAGCATTAGGGGACATTTCCCGTTCACAATCAAGAATAGAAGAACAGCATGGTTTCTTGTTTGGGTGGCTGGGGTGATAAAGCTGTAACTGCTTAGGTGGCAAGAAGAAGGGATTTGACTGGGTGGAGTAAGGAAATGCCATACTGAAGTTACGACAACACTTCAGGTTTGCTGTACACTTAAATCTAGTGAAAGGAAGTATTTTGACAGGAGAAAGAGACTGTTTTTCAAGTCCGCGGAGCATAATTTATACTTTGGTTGTATGGGTTCATTTGCTGCAATGCTTTTCTAAGCTCTGTGGCTCAGTGATTGAAAGGTTTGGTGAATTTAAGATTAGAGTCAAGAGTTTTTAAATCCCTTAAAATATACATAAATAAAGCAGGTCCGCACAGAATCTGCGGACAGAATTGAAGCTTTATCGATTCCTGAAAAAACGAAACATCCGCCAACTGGAACACTATTTTTATGCTCTCAGCTACCAATACGAATCTAGTACTATTAGCTTTACTTAACACATTGTTTAATGTTCAAATATTCTGCATATAGTTATAGTATAGTTTCCAAAAATACGTTTCACATTCAAGCCTTCCTAATAGGTGAATAAAAAGTAAATTTTAAGTATGTAACATTATAATGGCAGGCGTTTTTAATTAATTTGGGCTGAAGTTCAGTCTAAACACATCTGTGAAACAAACAGACAGAGGGAAGGGCAAACTCTGAAGAGCCACAAACCACTACAAAGAGCTACCCAGCCCCATCTGTGAATGCAGGCCACAAGAAACAGAAAGAAGAGGCTTATGAACTGTAAACACATACACAAAAATGTGCGTTTAGGAGATTGATATAATTGAATATTGTGAAACTAATTGTAAATAATATAAAAATAAACACCAAAAGTCACAGAAATTATGCATTAATTTTGTCAGAGATGGAATTCTCTCTTCATACTGACAACACTTAGCAGTGTCTGTTCGCAACATAGCAAGGCTTTCATAAATTTGCTTATCTTAAAAAATCTTATAAAGAAAAACTACAAAACATGCTGATGTCACTGCTTGGTTGTCACAGTATCTTGGCTGCTGATTTTCTCCAAAAAGAGGCATGGGAATTTCTTTCTTAGTGTTTGTCCGAGGTTTAGGTCCTTCGGGATCTCAGAACTTCCTGTCTGCCGTCAGCCTTAAACCAGTGTCACCGTGCTAACATGCTCCACATGTCCACGAACAGTGAGCTTCCCTCGGCTCACAACTTCCCAGTGAGACTGTTCAAGTCAGCTGCTGCCCGTGTGATCTGGCCCCCATCCCAGGAGCTTTCCATTGCCTACAAATCAATGCTCTCTATCAGTCACACACAAGCACACACACAACATACATCTTGTAATCCACCTACATAGCTTAATGATTATGTTTCAAAATTATGAAATGAACTACATTCAATTTAAACACTGTTAATGAGAAATTGATGATTATTTATTGCACTGAAAGCTTTCCAATGGGATGCATTAATATGAACGGAATGAAGCTCATGAAGCTCATGCACTGCTCATTATCGCCTATTAATAATATGATTGAACCACAGCATGACATGGAGTTGTTACAGAATCAATGTGCTGGTGCGTAGACCTGGCAAGTCATTGACTTTGACTTTACTCTTTACTGAGGAGATTGTCTGGGATAATGTCTCCCTCTTGTGGACAATTCTAACGGGAGCAATTGCACATTCTTCTGAACATTCAATGCAAATCAGGAATGACTTAATGTCTCATCTTGGTTTTGTCTAATGCATGAGCTAACCAAAGCAGCAGTAAATACAAATGTGTTAGGGCAAAATGTGTGAAATAAAGCTGTGAGGCCAGGCCAGAATCTGCAGCAACTTTTATGTTTTTATTTAGTAAGGTTTTTTCCAATAAGGTACAAAAAGCCACAGACACAAGATGAATCACATTTGAAAACATCACACTAAGTCATGTCTGACTCTGAGTCTGACAGCTCTGAGATTGATAGGAGACTATTGTTAGTCTGTATGATACATTTTTTTATACCTATAAGTTGTCTAGAAGATATGTGTTGTTTAAAACATCTTGAACCAACTGTATTTGCTAAAAACAATACTTGCGTATGGCACTTGTTTAGGGCTTGTTTAAGATAACTATCCTAACAATAACTAGTTAGTATAGTATCACACTTTTAACAGAGCGTATTTGTGTTATCTGCTCAGAAAATTTAGTCCACTGTTACCAGCAGTGATTGACAGGCAGAATTTCAGCTTCAGATTTTTTGCAGATTCCATTTGGATCTGCCAACAGTCACCCCCTGGCACACTGTATGTTATATAACATTATAAAACGGTCAGTTCTGGTCCTTGATTCTGATTGGCTGAGCCGAGTTCTAAGCCGTTATAAAATACCCCAGTAACCCACTGCTTCTTGGGGCTTATTGCTTTATTATATAACAGTGGGGGTAAAACTGTTCTTCAAGAAAAAAAAACAGGAAATAAGGATTTATAGGAATAGACAGATAAATGAAATTCCATTTATATTTAAGAGTTAAGAGTGAGAGATAAAGTAAAAGAACCTCGTATTTATGTCTGAAAAGTAGGGAGGAATTTCCTTTCCTTTAGGGACTAGGAGGTACTTATTAACCCCCTCAAGTCATTTCGATTACTTTCAAGATACCTGTTTGTGCTTTTTGGGCATCAACGTGTGAGAGCCCATATAAGAACATAACAAAGGCAAGAAAGGAAGTCATCCACTTGAGCATTCATGAGGGTGAGTGGGGAATTATGTTTTTTTGGATGAGCTATTCTTTTAACCATCAAGCCCAAGAGGGCTATTACCAGATTAATGGTCCAGTCAGGTCCCTCTTTGAAAGACTGACAAACCCAATGAGTCAACTCGAAAAAAAAGAGTCGCACTGATTTCTCACATTTTACACTGTACATTGCGAAACTCAGACCCCTCAGACATCAAAAATACTCCCATAGTGGGGATTGGGCAAAACCAAGTTGCATAGACTAAATCCAAGAAATGAGTAATCTTTCCATTGAATAGCTAGGAGAGAAAGAACTGGACTAACAACGTGATGCAATCACACTCACTGACACACACCTTTATCACCTTATTATCAGAGTAAATTTAGTGCCTTTTAAAGAGGACTTGTTAGCTCATGAGAGGGATTTCTAAAATTGTGCCAGAAAGTGTGTTAATGGCACAGATAAAAATATTCTGAATGTGACAAGGGAACTGGAGAAACTCTCTCATTTTGAGAAGCATTTTAAAGTATTTAATTTATCTACACAAATTGCTATTTTTAGGAGTCAAGGTGTACATGTTTTAAACAGTCCACCAAGAAACATGCCGGCAGACCTTTGCTACATTTATTCATTTAGCACTACAATTTTATCCCAAGCAACTCACTACTACGCAAATTACTCGTTTGTTCCACTGTGTCATCCTCACAGACATTTTACAGGGACTTACACAACTTTCTAACAGTTTAGAGTGACAGGCAGATTACCTACAGTAAGAGGGTCAGCGAAAACAAACAGCGTTACAAAACGCTGACATTTTAATCTCGTCACTGGGGAGTAAAAATAACCTGCCTTAGAGGAAGAGATGCTATTAAAGCTTAACAGATCAGGAGGGGGAATATGAGGATTAATACCATTTTTAGAAACCGAAAGCATTGTTGGGGAACTGCAAAAGTTCATAGGTGTCATGTGTCTGAGGTGAACTAAGCATGTTAGCACATTATTAACAAATGCCCCATGTCAATATGAGTGTTTTATATAGCCTGGGTTTCTACAAAACAGTGTATAGAAGTAGTCATTCACAAACACTGTTACAGCTCCAGGTATGTAATGGTTTGGACTGTGTCCAGCGATGACGTACAGTGCCTGTGTGAGACAGCTGTGTGGCCGTCATCACTCAGTCATTTGTGTGTGAACAATGCTATGCTCTTGGCACATAGTGAGGCCGAGTCTCATAGATGAATAGAAAGTCGGGTGAATGAGGCAAAACTATGTCATCAAATCCACTGGGTAAAACTCAATGACTGTGGAGACTTTAAACTGTTTACAGTTTTGCTGTTTACGCTACATTTAGATTCAAACATACATGCTGTAAGTGCATTACAATCTAAGTGTGAGAACATTTAGAATAAACAAATCAACAAACACACAAAAACAGACAGTGTTGGGAAGTGACTGACTAAAAGCAGCAACAGCAAATCTATATTTTTAGAGGCGTGACAGTAGTTCAGCTGTTTTTAAAGTGCTTTCCCAGTAACAAGTACCAGTGTAGCATGACAGAATGCTACATTGCTGTTTTTTTCATCACTTTTTATTATGGCTGCAGCTTTACAGCTGAGTGAGCTGAGGCAATAAACAAACACGCACGGTCCTTTCTCATACTGCTCACTGAGAAGTCTGATTCAGCTACAGTTCATTTTAACCCATGTTTAAGTCCAAAATTTAATCTTTTCTGAGTTATACAATATATTTTCCCCAAAATAATCGCTATGCGGTTAGCTTTCTTTCAACACTAACTTGCAGTGCAGCCAAGTATATGGCAAGCAAGGTAGTTTTCTCTACACGACACACACGCACAAAATGATTTAGGTAATGCTGCTTATGGGTAACATTCTGCTTTTGAAAATGTAACTCTTGCTAAACAAACACAAGTTCTCGTGTATTCAGAGCAGGATTGTGCTGGGGCACGTCACTGTGTAAGACTGTGCATGACTCACTTCCTGTTTCCAGACAGACACAGGTATGAATGAATCCCTTAAGATGAACTCTGACGGATGGTACATGACGTTAACAAAACTCATCCCTCTTGTCTGTAAGATGTTCCCTCAAGCTAAAAGACAAACACTTTTTCTTCTCGAAACAGCAAAGTTAAATATTCTGGAATGCCATAGTAATTTAGATAATGAAACCATGCCTTTAAGCAAAGAACATAAACCCGTCAATTTAAAGTACAGGAAAGCAGTTAACTCCAGGATCTCAGTCGGATCTAGTCTCGTGAGAAGTTTTGTTTTTGATCGCTGCTCAGGGGACAGTATGATGTAACATGTTGGAGTGATTTTAGCATTAGACAGAAAACACATTCACCTATCAGTGTGTGCGCGATGGATGACAGCATAGACCACTTCAGAAGATGTAAACAACCCTGGTCCAAAAGACTTTTTTTTCAGTTTTTTAACACTGCACGAACATTTGAACCGAATACAACCAACAGTACATTCATAACCAAATAAAAATGGTATTAACAATTAACAAATTAATTACCTTTAAGATTTAATTATATATGTACAAATAACCCCACCCCTAACCCTAACCGTCAATGACATGTGTCACGGTCCCACCGGCTTGTTTATGTAATTCTAGTCGTGTGGTGGGATCGGGGCAGAGTCCTTGGGTTTTATGTGGGAAGGCCATGAGATGTTTATGTTTTTACCTCTCATGTGTTTTTCCAGTGTCTCGTTCCCGCCATCTCGTTTCCTTGTTATCCTTCCCTAAGTGTTTGATTACCCACACCTGCCCCGTGTCGTTATCCCTCGTTTGTCTTCCCTTTAAATACCCTCTTGTTTCTTTGTCTTGTGCTGGTGGATTGTACTATATATGTGCGTGTACATACGGCTCTGTCATTGTGTCCTGTGCGTATGTTTACATTACGTATGTTATGTGCTGCTTCGTGTCATCGTCTTGCCTTGTCCTGTCATCTGTTCATCGAGTGTGAGTTTGTTTGTTCTACCCGGTATTGTTTGTAGATGTTTGGTTGAGTCGTTTAAGCTTAGTTTTGCTGTTCTTGTTTTCTTTTTGCCCCCTCGTGGGAAGTCTTTGTTTTCTGTTTGTTCCTTAGTTTAGTTCTTGATTCATACCCCCTCGTGGGTTTTTGTTTTGTGTTTGTCTAATAAAGTCATTTGTTAACCCCTTCACTGCCTGCCTGCATTTGGGTTCTTCCCCTTACCATTCGTGACAGACATGAAAGCAAATTGTACTAAAACATATGAATTCATAAGAATTAGCCACCTTGTAAAATAAATTCCTAATTGCCATGAGATTATGTTGGCATAAAGACTTGGGGAAAGACATAGAACACATATAGAAAATTACAGGCTAGACAAATAACACTGAATTTGGCAACTGTACATATTAAAGAGCCTGTTTGTTTATTAACATTAGAAAGTGCATGTGCATTAGCTGTAGAGGGGAGCAAATTTTTGTTTTTCATCATGACTCCAAGCTATATGATAACATCATTATTTAAATGTAATTTTGACACTGTGGAGACTTCAGTGAATTGGATAGGTGGTGAACCTGTATGCCTGTTACCTACATGAACAACAGCTGTCAGGGTGTGCACCAAGATGGCCACCAACTCTATTGACCCTAAAGGGACAACTTTTATTTAAGTTATACCGTTTGGCATTTTTAGGGATTTTGTATTACTGTATGCATGAGGTTTAACAAGCCATTGTCACAATTATAAGGCACTGTTCACTGCAAACCTATATATATATATTGTGAAATGCTCTGTATGAAAAATTATTCCGCTAAACACACCACAGAAACAGATAAAAAAACACAAAAGAAACTGTACATCCAACTTACATCTGTAGTAACCATAAAAGAGAGCTCACGTGTTCAGGGCTTCTTGTTCATGTATGAATAATGTTCATGTCAGCTCTGCACAAGTCAGATAAGATAAGAGTGGACACCTTGATGTCCTTGAGCTCGAGATTCTGGTCCTGGACTGTCTGACATCCTGCTGTTGTGAACATCTGAGCTATTCATTCATGGAAGGAAACATGCCAATATTGAAGAATGTTATCAGTAAAGTCAATGTCACCAAAATTACTGCCACAACCAGCGACTGCAACAAAATCCTGTCTTCTGTTTATATGTAACACAGACAAAAATAAAAACATTGCTGACACAAATTATATCCTTGTTTTTCAAATTACCCAAATTTCTGCTACTCATAAGCATCAAGCTATTCATCACATCTCAATAAACCAAACAGAATATAGAAATCATCTAGTGCAGATTAAGAACATAATAAGAAGAGTCATACAATTCACAGTTCTGATTTCTCACAACATTTTTTTGAGGAATTATTAACTACAGTAGATTCTATTGAAGTAGATTTTCCTATCACGCCCCCTTACCGCTAATATCCTGTGCACTGCACAATCACTGGATGTTGTTACCATTACTAGACGTTTTTACCAAAATGCTTCCTGGGTTCTGAATTTTGTTTAAACAATACAAAGCAAAACAAACAAACAAAGATTTTAAAAAATCCTCCTCAAATGCTTTTGCTACTGACACTCAAACATCCTCTCACTTTTACATACACAATTCATACAACTCTCAACACACCTCTCTCCAGCGCTCACAGTTCAAGAGTGCTTGGCATACTAAAATGAGTGAGGCTTCTGTTACATCAGAGAGGATGATTATCCTCTTCCCTGGTTCCTTTTAACAGGGCAATCTGCCAGGGACCAGGAGAACTTTTGGGCCCCAGTGCTGAAAGATTCCCTATTGTTCTCTGAGGCCGGGAGGTTCTTCTAATATGCCGAAGAGGAAATGTTAGAATTTCTCCAAGAATTCAAAACCTTCTAACTTATGAAATGTTCGAACTTATATTTTCTTCCGAATTTCTTAGATATTTAAGATATTAGTTATTACATTCATTATAACATTTTTAACATAACAACTGGTTTGTCTATAAGGAAGTTTCAAAGTACCTGTATATGGACAAGCGCTTAAAGTAAATACACAGGAGAGCCTGTCAATGGAGAAAACAGAGCCATAAAAATACCAAAATCATCTGGAATAAACAGTAACTTTGACTGTGAAAATCAACCAAACTTTGTCTCCTGGTGGAAATGTACAAAATGCATGTCCAAAATACATGGGAACCTTGCTCCAGGATATTTTTACATTCATTATGAGCCACTTTTGAGAACAATTCAGTAGTGAGTGTATTCTGCAGGATTTTGTTAGGAAAGGAGCAGGCAGTGTGGGTAGAAGGGTGTGTCTAGTCTGGTAGTGTGTAACCTACATCACTTTTAACTGCCTTCAGGAAAATCTATATGTGGCAGAATCCCTCAGCAGGCGAGCGGTGTGGTTTCAAGGACCATGTTTTAAAAAGAATAAAAAGAAAACCAAAAGAATGTATGCAAACTAGCCACTTGTAAAAATGATCATAGCTCTAGTGTAATTTTGAGGATATGAGTCGTGAAACTATGTTACTCAGCATAACACAGTGCCACACTACAGATGACAGTGTGATTTAGACAACAACTGGGTTCACAGAGCAAAAAACAAAACAAACAGTTAAAAAAGCTTGCTATACTGTCTGCAATTGTTAAAATACTGTATCTCAAGAACTTTAAAGTAGCATGTTTGTCTGTTTTCTAAGCATACTTTTCAGGTACCAAGCAGACTTGACATTAAACAAAAACAAAATCCACTGGCATCACTCAAGGTCTGTAAGAGTGAGCCAATTTTCCCTTTACGTATTTAATCCCACTTAACTGATCCTCCAGCCATCTTCTTTCTCTTTACCCCTCAGCCTCATTGCTTCATTCACCTGAGCCTTATTCAGTCACGGTCTGTTGCAGTCCCAATACTGGAAACTGGGGCACAATATTGTAAAGTTCCATTAGGTAACCCACTTTGTACACAATGGTAAGAGTTAAAAATCTCTTTAAAATGCTATATTGATTTCCGAACAGCAATCATGGTAAAGATATCAAACAGCAGACTTTATCACATTCAATCGGGAGGTAATACGATGTCAGTGGGGAGCTGGAGACTTAAAGGCTTTTTACCAAAGCATAGAATGACCTTAGTGAAATCCCATGCATTTTAAATGATGGACTGACTTTGACATGTGTAATTATTAGAGTGTTACCTGAGTGGCATTGAAAGGGATTGGAGGGCAAGTCCATTCAGTAAAGACATTCATTTGCAAGACATGCAAAATGCCATTCCAGCTGTTCAAACAACATCAAGTGGAACCTCAACAGCCTTTTAGTTTAAAGAAGGTAAAGAACCATTTTAACCGACCATCTCTTCACTACTTATCAACTTTAGATTCTGAAACTGATGGTAGTTGTGCAATACTAATGAACTGGTAAACAACTTAAATATGCACAGAGATAGGACTATAAACAACCAATGATCCTGTGACACACTTTTACTTACCACCAACCAGGACAATATCTAGTCTGCTCCTAGATTTAGATCTCTAAACTACTGTTCATGTTAATAAAATAATAATAAGATATTTTGTGACATAAATATAAATCCACATGCTCAACAGAGATTTATCTTCATTTTTAGTTTTTTGTCTTAATTTGCATATTATTACCCAAATACTATGAAATGAAAACATTCCCATAGTCAGCAAGCTACACACTAAAGTAAAGACGGGTCCCAACCAAAACATTCAGTTCAGGCACAGCTGCCCTGAACTGCAACTGGGACACTTCAGCATCCAACAGCCACACTCCGAAAGAGCGTTCTTGCTTCTTTCCATCTTACCAACACAGCGAGCTACGTATAAAAATAATGAGGGGTTAGACAGAGTTCTCTTTTAACTCAACCCACTCCAGGATAATCATATACAGATGTTATAGAGCCTTTCCTCTTTAACAAAATGCAAAGGATTAATGCAATGCTAGATATTAATATGGATATAAATTAAACAATTCTATTTTTAACAATAATATGCCTTTAGCCGCAATAAATTAGTGGAATGTAGAACCACTAGTGCCATAGTCAACATAATAAATCTTTCTTTTCCTTGTTGATAAGTTTTTATAGATTTTTTAAAGACTTTATATGATTGTTTTCCAGTTTAATTCACTATAGTCTTCGGCACTTCCTTTTTATTGTGGTCATGCAAACATTTTGTAAAAATAGTCAAGCTGTGAGACAATACTAAATCTTCAAGTATTTCAGCAATGACATATTGACAGTAACAGCCAGCCAAACCTATCCTGTTGAAAATAATACAATACTATAACAATTATGATGGTTTCCATTACAAATATAGTACCATTAAAACTATTACAAACTTATTTTATGTATTGTGTTTTGGACCTGGTCCCGATTTTATGCTGTTCCACCAGAAGATCTGTAGGCTAATGGTTTCTAACAGTTTTTCTATCAGTACGTAACATCTCCGGCTACACACCCGGCGCATTTACTACAGTAGTAACGTACAGATTTTTATTACCTGTGGGGTTTCCATGAAAACACTTTGTCTGAATTTTCCTCTCCGTATCTCCATCTCCAGCGCGGAGCCCCGAGCGATAGTCGCTCTCGCTGTCTGATTTCGGCAAAACATCAGCGACTTAAAGTTGATCCTCTGAAGTGCCCTGTGTTTGAGAGACCCTCTCAAGCAGCAGTTGTGTTTGGGAAATCCACGTTGCAGTCACTGTCACGGGCTCTTTCATGTAAATCAGATGAACAAACCTCACGCTCAAAAACTACAAAAGCTAACGAAAACGTAACAGGGGCGCATGGAGAAGAGTACGCCTGGACTCACGTGTATGAAGTTTGGAATGTGCCAATCCGAAGCCTAACCAGGAGAAGGAGAAGTATGGCGGGTACTTCGTGCCAAAACCTCATGAAAGGTACTCCGTTATGGCGGGTACTTCGTGCCAAAACCTAACGTACGATCGACCGACCGACCGTCTAATCGAACGTCTGACCGAACGTCTTGTGCTTTGAGCGTCTAACAGTGCGGGTGACCCACGTGACGACCTGACGTGACGTCAACGTCTCCAAATTAGCAGTTTTTTTAAACCAGTGTCTATTAACACATCCAACCAATAGGCTGCCCAGTGGCGTATGGTGTAAGCTCTGTATTGCCTAGCACAGGAGATTGGGGTTCAAATCCACTTCTCGTTGAAGTAGCGATGGCCGGTTCGTGAACGAATCGTTCATTTGAACCGGTTCTTTTTAGTGAACCGGTTCACTAAATAAACCAGCCAGTATCAACGACTTTTCAGTAAATCCAACAGTACACTACTACACGCTGAACTGAACTGTTAAGCACGAGCGGAGAAGCTATTCAAGCTATAGCTAAGCTAGCTGATATACTGAGCATGCGTGTTCTATCGAACGCTCCGCCTAGACTAGAGCAATCCTCGTTCTCGATTCAAGAATCGGTTGCCACAGTTTTCGGGTCACCACTGAACCAACCGAGAGCTGTCTTTCGGACACGTCCGATTTGAGAACCGGTTCAACCGGACAACCGGTTCAACATATAAGAAACTACATTTGCAACATGAACATAAACATTTGAACACAGATCACACTTTTTAATGGTCATAAATATTTGTACAAACATATTTTTTATATTAATGTTGCTTAAAATGCATTACAGACAACGTTTGTGCAGTTGTGCTTTTATGTTAATTATTTTAAAGGTTAAACAGAATTGTATGTAAAAATAATAAACTAAACAGTTATTTGTTTCATAAGTAATCCATGGTGTTTTCATGAACATCTTATTTAATTTCTAACAAGATTATATAAATCTAATAATGGCGTAATCATCATGTGCGAGAAGCAAGCGGATTCCTTGAATTGCTCTCACAGACTAGAAGTATCTAGAGTCACGAGAACCGTTTCTGTCGGACAAGTCCGAATTGTGAACCGTCGAACCGGTTGCCGGTTCGTGAATCGCTTCTTCGGACACGAACCGGTTGCAACAGCTTTCGATTCAGCAGTACACGAACCGAAGAGCCGCTTCTTTCGGACACATCCGATTCAGAACCGATGATACTGCGCTTGCGTATAATTTTAAAAGCAGATAAAAAGTGTCTAAGTCAGATATTTTTATCAAACAGAGATGTGATACTATAAAACACATTAGAAATATGTTTAGGACTTTATTACTGCCTTATCACTGTACGTAAACCAATCTGCAGTGCAGTGGTGTAAAGTATTGGAGTAAAAGTAATTAGTTACTGTACTTAAGTATCTTTTTGGCTACTTTGTAGTTGTACTGAGTATTAAAGATATTAGCAACTTTTACTCTCTACTTGGCTACATTTTTGAGCAAGTGTATGTACTCTTTACTCCACTACATTTGTAAATCTAATGCAATTACACATTACATTTTGCATGGCACCTATCTTTTTTTTGCAGCAGTTTATTTTTGCTACAGAAGAATTAATATTGCCATTTAAAGGGCATTGAAGGTACTTCTTGTGAATTTTGCCCTTACTTCTTTATGTGAATACGAGTGCATTATCAGGTAGTTGACAATCGCTGGCTTTGACTTTTTAATTTTACCTAACATTATTTTATTCATCCGTTATATTGAAGAGACCTTTTTGAAGAATGTTGGCTTACTTAAGAGCACTTGAGCTTAAATGAGACTTGGGTGTTTGTAATAGACGTAGGTTATGGTGTCGACCATGATTTGTTGCAATTTTGAGGTAATCAGTCTTATTATGATTTAAGAAAATAAATGCGATTGCTCTCCTCACGAATCGACTGTTTCTTGTTTTTCACTGACAAGTCTCTTAAGTGTTGAGGACTAGTGCTTCTTTGAGCCTACATTCAGTATGAGTAAAATACTCAATACTCAGTACTGTTAAAATCAGATACTCGAAGACTTTTACTGAAGTCGTTTTGGAATTGGTAACTTGTAACTTGTAATGGAGTAATTTTCACTGCAAGGTATCTGTACTTTTACTTAAGTATGGTTTTCAGGTACTCTTTACACCTCTGCTGCAGCGCCGTTTACGTTCATGCCACTGCTAGAGTGGTTCTCGTTCTCGAGTCAAGAGCCGGTTGCAACAGCTTTCGATTCAACAGTACACAAACCGAAGATCCACTTCTTTCGGACACGTCCGATTCAGAACCGATGATACTGCGCATGCGTATAATTTTAAAAGAGGATAAAAAGTGTCTAAGTCAGATATTTTTATCAAACAGAGATGTGATACTATAAAACACATTGGAAATATGTTTAGGACTTTATTACTGCCTTATCACTGTACGTAAACCAATCTGCAGCGCCGTTTACGTTCATGCCACTGCTAGAGCGATTCTCGTTCTCGAGTCAAGAGCTGGTTGCAACAGCTTTCGATTCAACAGTACACGAACCGAACAGCCGCTTCTTTCGGACACGTCCGAGTCGGTCGTGAGTGAGAACCGATGAGCTAAGGATAGTGAGCATGCGTGATTCACCGTGAGGCTACAGAACAGTGTGGACAACTGATGCTGTGCTAATGTTACGAGCGCACGTGAACCGAGGATTTAAAATATGTGGAGCAATCTGGCAAAGCGTACGTTTATTTAATAACACATAAATCGTATTGAATTATGCATGGATCATATAGTTTCTGTAAAATGTTGATGAAGATTAATTATTCACTTTTTATCTTAACTTAAAATGTCATAGTTTGCTGCACTTCACTGTGCCTATTTGGGTGCTTTAGTTGCAAAACGTATATGTAAGAAACGTGTCAGATCATGACGTGATGTGTTAACTGACAGAAGTTATGAGTACTGGTTTTGGTTTATATTTGAATGTGCCGAGTATATTTTCATCCCAGCCGGTCGGGATGATACTAGACTTGACGCGTTTCGTCAGAGCGTAAGAGAATCAGTGAACCGGTCTTTTGAACCGGTTCATTGAAACGAACTGTCCGAAAAAAACGGTTCGCAGAAAAGAGCCGGACTTCCCATCACTACGTTGAAGACACTCTTTAATCTTATTCTATTACCTTAAAGATCATAAAGGCTTTTGTTTTCAATAAAATTGATTTAACACTTAACATTCATTTTTATTCATACAGTTTAAGTTTATGGTAAGGATAGGGGTTGGTGTAGGCCTTTAATATCTCAATGAGTTGCCATCATTTTAATAATTTTTATAAATATAATAACTTATGTGACACCCTGTTTGTGTGGTCACAGAAATGGTAGTAATTATTTGTTTTTTATGCCATGGACTTGATTATCTGAGTATTTGTAATATTGTTTAAATGAGTGTTATTATGTCTAATGGTGATGTGTAGTACTGTCCGGGGACAGTAGGGGGAGATGCTGCGTTGACTGTGGGGTTTAGGGTGAGTCGCGAAGAAGAGAGCATTACAAGAGCGACGCCACGATATGAAGCAGCACAACTGTGTCTCTCTTTGTTTAATTTCAAACAGGAAATTTATTCACTGCAGCACTGCCAGTCACACGGCGGGCGTGTTACAGATTTTGGGGGCTCGTCCGGGATCTAGCGCCACCTGCTGGTACGCGGATCCAAAGTAAATGAACCAGAGGACGGCTGAGTGAGGCGTGATCGGTGCGAGGACCACGAAAGGCAGCTCAGTGGATTTGCATATTATTACCCAAATACTATGAAATGAAAACATTCCCATAGTCAGCAAGCTACACACTAAAGTAAAGACGGGTCCCAACCAAAACATTCAGTTCAGGCACAGCTGCCCTGAACTGCAACTGGGACACTTCAGCATCCAACAGCCACACTCCGAAAGAGCGTTCTTGCTTCTTTCCATCTTACCAACACAGCGAGCTACGTATAAAAATAATGAGGGGTTAGACAGAGTTCTCTTTTAACTCAACCCACTCCAGGATAATCATATACAGATGTTATAGAGCCTTTCCTCTTTAACAAAATGCAAAGGATTAATGCAATGCTAGATATTAATATGGATATAAATTAAACAATTCTATTTTTAACAATAATATGCCTTTAGCCGCAATAAATTAGTGGAATGTAGAACCACTAGTGCCATAGTCAACATAATAAATCTTTCTTTTCCTTGTTGATAAGTTTTTATAGATTTTTTAAAGACTTTATATGATTGTTTTCCAGTTTAATTCACTATAGTCTTCGGCACTTCCTTTTTATTGTGGTCATGCAAACATTTTGTAAAAATAGTCAAGCTGTGAGACAATACTAAATCTTCAAGTATTTCAGCAATGACATATTGACAGTAACAGCCAGCCAAACCTATCCTGTTGAAAATAATACAATACTATAACAATTATGATGGTTTCCATTACAAATATAGTACCATTAAAACTATTACAAACTTATTTTATGTATTGTGTTTTGGACCTGGTCCCGATTTTATGCTGTTCCACCAGAAGATCTGTAGGCTAATGGTTTCTAACAGTTTTTCTATCAGTACGTAACATCTCCGGCTACACACCCGGCGCATTTACTACAGTAGTAACGTACAGATTTTTATTACCTGTGGGGTTTCCATGAAAACACTTTGTCTGAATTTTCCTCTCCGTATCTCCATCTCCAGCGCGGAGCCCCGAGCGATAGTCGCTCTCGCTGTCTGATTTCGGCAAAACATCAGCGACTTAAAGTTGATCCTCTGAAGTGCCCTGTGTTTGAGAGACCCTCTCAAGCAGCAGTTGTGTTTGGGAAATCCACGTTGCAGTCACTGTCACGGGCTCTTTCATGTAAATCAGATGAACAAACCTCACGCTCAAAAACTACAAAAGCTAACGAAAACGTAACAGGGGCGCATGGAGAAGAGTACGCCTGGACTCACGTGTATGAAGTTTGGAATGTGCCAATCCGAAGCCTAACCAGGAGAAGGAGAAGTATGGCGGGTACTTCGTGCCAAAACCTCATGAAAGGTACTCCGTTATGGCGGGTACTTCGTGCCAAAACCTAACGTACGATCGACCGACCGACCGTCTAATCGAACGTCTGACCGAACGTCTTGTGCTTTGAGCGTCTAACAGTGCGGGTGACCCACGTGACGACCTGACGTGACGTCAACGTCTCCAAATTAGCAGTTTTTTTAAACCAGTGTCTATTAACACATCCAACCAATAGGCTGCCCAGTGGCGTATGGTGTAAGCTCTGTATTGCCTAGCACAGGAGATTGGGGTTCAAATCCACTTCTCGTTGAAGTAGCGATGGCCGGTTCGTGAACGAATCGTTCATTTGAACCGGTTCTTTTTAGTGAACCGGTTCACTAAATAAACCAGCCAGTATCAACGACTTTTCAGTAAATCCAACAGTACACTACTACACGCTGAACTGAACTGTTAAGCACGAGCGGAGAAGCTATTCAAGCTATAGCTAAGCTAGCTGATATACTGAGCATGCGTGTTCTATCGAACGCTCCGCCTAGACTAGAGCAATCCTCGTTCTCGATTCAAGAATCGGTTGCCACAGTTTTCGGGTCACCACTGAACCAACCGAGAGCTGTCTTTCGGACACGTCCGATTTGAGAACCGGTTCAACCGGACAACCGGTTCAACATATAAGAAACTACATTTGCAACATGAACATAAACATTTGAACACAGATCACACTTTTTAATGGTCATAAATATTTGTACAAACATATTTTTTATATTAATGTTGCTTAAAATGCATTACAGACAACGTTTGTGCAGTTGTGCTTTTATGTTAATTATTTTAAAGGTTAAACAGAATTGTATGTAAAAATAATAAACTAAACAGTTATTTGTTTCATAAGTAATCCATGGTGTTTTCATGAACATCTTATTTAATTTCTAACAAGATTATATAAATCTAATAATGGCGTAATCATCATGTGCGAGAAGCAAGCGGATTCCTTGAATTGCTCTCACAGACTAGAAGTATCTAGAGTCACGAGAACCGTTTCTGTCGGACAAGTCCGAATTGTGAACCGTCGAACCGGTTGCCGGTTCGTGAATCGCTTCTTCGGACACGAACCGGTTGCAACAGCTTTCGATTCAGCAGTACACGAACCGAAGAGCCGCTTCTTTCGGACACATCCGATTCAGAACCGATGATACTGCGCTTGCGTATAATTTTAAAAGCAGATAAAAAGTGTCTAAGTCAGATATTTTTATCAAACAGAGATGTGATACTATAAAACACATTAGAAATATGTTTAGGACTTTATTACTGCCTTATCACTGTACGTAAACCAATCTGCAGTGCAGTGGTGTAAAGTATTGGAGTAAAAGTAATTAGTTACTGTACTTAAGTATCTTTTTGGCTACTTTGTAGTTGTACTGAGTATTAAAGATATTAGCAACTTTTACTCTCTACTTGGCTACATTTTTGAGCAAGTGTATGTACTCTTTACTCCACTACATTTGTAAATCTAATGCAATTACACATTACATTTTGCATGGCACCTATCTTTTTTTTGCAGCAGTTTATTTTTGCTACAGAAGAATTAATATTGCCATTTAAAGGGCATTGAAGGTACTTCTTGTGAATTTTGCCCTTACTTCTTTATGTGAATACGAGTGCATTATCAGGTAGTTGACAATCGCTGGCTTTGACTTTTTAATTTTACCTAACATTATTTTATTCATCCGTTATATTGAAGAGACCTTTTTGAAGAATGTTGGCTTACTTAAGAGCACTTGAGCTTAAATGAGACTTGGGTGTTTGTAATAGACGTAGGTTATGGTGTCGACCATGATTTGTTGCAATTTTGAGGTAATCAGTCTTATTATGATTTAAGAAAATAAATGCGATTGCTCTCCTCACGAATCGACTGTTTCTTGTTTTTCACTGACAAGTCTCTTAAGTGTTGAGGACTAGTGCTTCTTTGAGCCTACATTCAGTATGAGTAAAATACTCAATACTCAGTACTGTTAAAATCAGATACTCGAAGACTTTTACTGAAGTCGTTTTGGAATTGGTAACTTGTAACTTGTAATGGAGTAATTTTCACTGCAAGGTATCTGTACTTTTACTTAAGTATGGTTTTCAGGTACTCTTTACACCTCTGCTGCAGCGCCGTTTACGTTCATGCCACTGCTAGAGTGGTTCTCGTTCTCGAGTCAAGAGCCGGTTGCAACAGCTTTCGATTCAACAGTACACAAACCGAAGATCCACTTCTTTCGGACACGTCCGATTCAGAACCGATGATACTGCGCATGCGTATAATTTTAAAAGAGGATAAAAAGTGTCTAAGTCAGATATTTTTATCAAACAGAGATGTGATACTATAAAACACATTGGAAATATGTTTAGGACTTTATTACTGCCTTATCACTGTACGTAAACCAATCTGCAGCGCCGTTTACGTTCATGCCACTGCTAGAGCGATTCTCGTTCTCGAGTCAAGAGCTGGTTGCAACAGCTTTCGATTCAACAGTACACGAACCGAACAGCCGCTTCTTTCGGACACGTCCGAGTCGGTCGTGAGTGAGAACCGATGAGCTAAGGATAGTGAGCATGCGTGATTCACCGTGAGGCTACAGAACAGTGTGGACAACTGATGCTGTGCTAATGTTACGAGCGCACGTGAACCGAGGACTTAAAATATATGGAGCAATCTGGCAAAGCGTACGTTTATTTAATAACACATAAATCGTATTGAATTATGCATGGATCATATAGTTTCTGTAAAATGTTGATGAAGATTAATTATTCACTTTTTATCTTAACTTAAAATGTCATAGTTTGCTGCACTTCACTGTGCCTATTTGGGTGCTTTAGTTGCAAAACGTATATGTAAGAAACGTGTCAGATCATGACGTGATGTGTTAACTGACAGAAGTTATGAGTACTGGTTTTGGTTTATATTTGAATGTGCCGAGTATATTTTCATCCCAGCCGGTCGGGATGATACTAGACTTGACGCGTTTCGTCAGAGCGTAAGAGAATCAGTGAACCGGTCTTTTGAACCGGTTCATTGAAACGAACTGTCCGAAAAAAACGGTTCGCAGAAAAGAGCCGGACTTCCCATCACTACGTTGAAGACACTCTTTAATCTTATTCTATTACCTTAAAGATCATAAAGGCTTTTGTTTTCAATAAAATTGATTTAACACTTAACATTCATTTTTATTCATACAGTTTAAGTTTATGGTAAGGATAGGGGTTGGTGTAGGCCTTTAATATCTCAATGAGTTGCCATCATTTTAATAATTTTTATAAATATAATAACTTATGTGACACCCTGTTTGTGTGGTCACAGAAATGGTAGTAATTATTTGTTTTTTATGCCATGGACTTGATTATCTGAGTATTTGTAATATTGTTTAAATGAGTGTTATTATGTCTAATGGTGATGTGTAGTACTGTCAGGGGACAGTAGGGGGAGATGCTGCGTTGACTGTGGGGTTTAGGGTGAGTCGCGAAGAAGAGAGCATTACAAGAGCGACGCCACGATATGAAGCAGCACACCTGTGTCTCTCTTTGTTTAATTTCAAACAGGTGGGTGGAAATTTATCACCAAGGACATCAAACGTTAGCAAATATGTTGATTTCATGTGTATGTTGAGGCATGATGGTGATGTACATGTTTTGAGTCGAGTTAAACGGTTTAAAAGAGATCGGTTGTAAGTTTATGAAAATGGCATTTTACTCGCACATGTGTGCGTCAGGCCTGCTACTGATGTGATAAAATATCNAGTCGAGTTAAACGGTTTAAAAGAGATCGGTTGTAAGTTTATGAAAATGGCGTTTTACTCGCACATGTGTGCGTCAGGCCTGCTACTGATGTGATAAAATATCCAAGGGGGAAGCCTTTTAAACACTGAAGACCCAGACCAGTGTAATGTTTAGTGTGTTAATTGGGTTTATATATGTTATAGTATACTTTGTTGGTGTTTAGATATTATTGTGTGTTTTATGACTACGGTTTAAATGTTTATATAGATTTATATACAGTGGTTTGCCCAACGTTACAGTTATCTTTACATACCGGAGAGATTGGAAAATGTGGTGATGTCAGAGTAAAGATGTTGAGTGATGTAAAAGAAATATAATGGAGTATAAGAAAATGGAAGACTCTTACAAGAGTGAAGANAACACGTTATGTGTGTTGGGTTATGTGAGTCACGTGTAAGGTGACATGAGATGTGTAATTGTGTTATGCAATTGTTGAATATTATTGTAATAAATTACAAGAGCGACGCCACGATATGAAGCAGCACAACTGTGTCTCTCTTTGTTTAATTTCAAACAGGAAATGTATTCACTGCATCACTGCCAGTCACACGGCGGGCGTGTTACAGATTTTGGGGGCTCGTCCGGGATCTAGCGCCACCTGCTGGTACGCGGATCCAAAGTAAATGAACCAGAGGACGGCTGAGTGAGGCGTGATCGGTGCGAGGACCACGAAAGGCAGCTCAGTGGCGGCAGGAAAACCGAGGCACGGCAGCAAAAGTGTTTCCTGGCTGAGTAGGAGTAGTGCAGCGTGGTGTGAGCTCAGTGTAACCTCACCAACATCAGGATCGTCTATGAGATGGCTTCTAGCGAGAGAAAAGCAACAGTATGGGAAGTAAAGAAAATACTTCATCAGCTAACCCATGATGATCTGGTCAGCCTGATGGATTGTCTGGAGCCAGCTACAGACCCAGGAAGAGACAGGTTGGATATAACTGATGAGGAGTGTTGTTTTGAGTACATTGTTGATTACATGACCAGTGACTCTCTTCTTGAATTAGAAGATGGGGGGGTTGTCTCAGCTGTTGATGTTGAAAGACAATGTTGAGATGTTAATTCAGAAACGTAATGTAAAATCTGCTTTGTATGACACTGAGTTACATACACCACAACAGCAACAACCTACATTTAGCACTGACATGCAGACACAGCAGCTAGAGTATAACCGATTGGCAGATTGTTATGAAGAGTTAGGACGAAAACTAGCGCAGTACAAAATTGATGCTAATCCAAGTAAATCAGCATTTCCCCAAGCTAGTCATGGTTTACCTGTAAATGTAGCTGATGAGCCAAGTGGTGGAAAAAGGGAAGGTATGATCTCCCTCCGTGATCTGCAATTACTGCCATTTCAGCACAGAGTGTTCAAGATTCAAGGAGGACAGATTGGAGACAGTACCTCGGATATCAGTTACACGAGCGTGACTAAACAAATAGATGAGGGGCTAGCGGCAAACCACAGCGAAAATGACATCATCAGAGGAGTCTTGAGGGTCATCAAGCCAGGAAACTTCAAGGACATGTTAGTGAACAAGGAGGGTCTGACAATCCAGGAGTTAAAGAGTTTCCTCCAGTCACATCTGAATGAGAGAAGTAGCTCTGAGCTGTTCCAGGAGTTAATGTGCGGTAAGCAGAATGACAATGAGACTCCCCAGCAATTCCTGTATAGACTGATTGGGTTGAAACAGAAGCTTATTTTTCTGTCTAAACAAGCTGTCACAGACCTGGAGTACGACAAACAAACGATTCAAAATGTGTTTCTGAGGACAATTTATCAGGGCATGGGCGCCAAGTACAACCAGTTCTGCACCGAGTTGAAACCTCTGCTGACGAACAGGCTGGTGACAGATGAGGCACTCTTGCGCCTAGTCACTCAGATAGCCAGTGACGAGAGTGAAAGACAGCGCCGGCTGGGACAAGCTTCATGCCAGAGAGGGTCAAATGCTCTCAACGCCATGTGTGAGTCCAGCCGAGGTAAGGAACGTGACGACCAAACTGAGACGATTCGCCGTTTAAGCGCACAAGTTGAAGCTCTTACCAAAACTGTTGAATCCCTTGCAAAGGCGAGAGCGACCGAGGGTCCATGTACAGTACCTGACTCTCAACTACAGCGAAGGCCACGTAGGCGGATGTGTCCCAAGTGTAGTAGCAAAGATGCCATCTCTTGCAGTCACTGTTTTGCATGCGGGGAGGAAGGACATCGAGCAGTGGGTTGTCTACGAAGGGAAAAGGTGTCGGGAAACGAACAGCGGCCACTGACAAGGGGCAGACAGTGACCGAAATACCCAAGCCCCAGCCTAAGGAGAAAGAAGCTTGAATGGCTAACAAAGCTGATTCGTTGCATCAAAGACAACATCCTCGCGACCGAGTAGCCCAGCTCATCGGGAAGAAAGCTATCCTCAAGTGCCACATTCATGGTTTTGCAGTAACCGCTTTACTGGACACAGGAGCACAAGTCAGTATGATCGACTCTAACTGGAAAAGTAAATACTTACCCGAACAAGTTCTGCGACCGCTTTCAGAAATAGTCAATGGGGGTGACTTCAATGTCTCAGCTGTCAATGGAGAACCACTGCCATTTGAGGGATGGGTAGAATTGACCGTGAACCTACCTGGGAATGATGATCCAAGTTTGGTGATTCGAGTGCCTTTTCTTGTGGGAAAGATACCATTGGAGCGGCCACTGCTGGGGTTTAATGTCGTTGAGGAGCTGATAAGAGGGAAGAAAGACACAGAGCGAGGACTATGCGCATTTGCAGAACTCCTGCAGAAGGCCCTGGACATCAAGGGTGAACAAGTCAACGCGATAGTGAGCTTCGTTCAGGAACAAGCCCATTGGAACACTGAGGCTGTGGTTACCATTGGTCCAAGAGATGTTGTACTACCACCAGGGCAAGTAACTCATGTAAAGTGTGAAGTTCCAGTTGATGTGGAAGGTTCAGAGCCAGTAATACTGTTCGAGTCCAGTGAGGAGAGTGTGTCATTGACCCAAATAGACGTTGGAGAAGGTTTGATGGAAGTTGGAGGGAAAGACCGGCCCTACGTGAGAATTCCTCTGTGCAACCCGACCACTTGTGAAATCACGATCAAAAGACATACACCACTAGGAAGTATACAGCCTATAGCTAGTATCATCGAAGCAGAACGATACGATGGGGTAAACTGTGAAGACTTTCCAGTGAACAGGAGAGAAGAACTGAGTTGTCAGGAACGGGAGACCGGCCTCAGGACAGACAGTCGGTGGCATCCGCCTGTCGATATTAGTCACCTAGAAGAAGAACAACAGAAATTAGTCACAGACATGCTTTATGAGGAGTCTGACGTGTTTGCTCGCGAAAATGATGACATTGGGTGCATCCCGGGCTTACAGATGACAATTAACTTGAAAGATGAGGTTCCAGTCCAGCGAGCGTATGCCTCTATCCCAAAACCCCTGTATAAAGAGGTGAAGGAATATGTGCAGGACCTACTAGCTCGAGGTTGGGTGGTCAAGTCAAAGTCTCCGTATGCAGCGCCGGTGGTGTGTGTCAGGAAGAAAGATGGAACGCTGAGACTGTGCATAGACTACCGATTATTGAATCAGAAGACGGTCCCAGACCGACATCCACTTCCCCGGATCCAGGACCTCATTGACACTCTTGGAGGCTACCGATGGTTTTCAATCTTAGACCAGGGGAAGGCCTACCATCAGGGATTTATGGCAGAGGGATCTCGGCACCTTACTGCATTCACGACTCCTTGGGGATTATATGAGTGGGTACGCATACCTTTCGGATTGGCTAATGCACCAGCAGCATTCCAGAGGAGTATGGAGGGGATGTTGGACTCACTGAGAGATGAGCTATGTATACCGTATCTTGACGACATCCTTTGCTTTGGAAAAACATTCAGTGATCATGTCCAGGGGCTTAGGAGAGTCTTTAGAGCACTGAGGGATCATGGAGTAAGATTGAGGCCAGCAAAATGTGAACTCTTCAAGAGGGAGGTCAGATATGTGGGAAAACTAGTTTCAGAGGATGGGGTTCGCATCGACCCAAAAGACCTAGACGCAGTCCTCTCCCTGAAGGAACAGAAACCTACGACTGTCAGGGAGTTGCGGCGATTGTTGGGGTTCCTCAGTTATTACCGCACCTACATTCAGGACTTTTCACGGATTGCTAAACCACTGTACGAGCTTCTCCAGTCTCGGGGTACAGTAGCCGCGGAGGGACAGACTAAATCTGGTAAAGGTGAGAAAAGAGGGAACCAGTTGCCATCCCGTGCAAAAATAGAGTGGACGAGGGTACATCAAGGTGTGTTGGAGAGACTTGTTGGGGCTCTAACTACTCCCCCGGTACTTGGTTACGCGAACTTCGAACTTCCATTTGTGCTCCATACGGATGCGTCTGAACAGGGTCTCGGGGCTGTGCTCTACCAACAGCAAGAGGACAGGCTCAGAGTCATAGGCTATGGATCCAGGACATTGACTCCCGCCGAGAGAGGTTACAGACTTCACTCCGGAAAGCTGGAGTTCCTGGCACTCAAATGGGCGGTTTGTGAGAAGTTCCGAGATTACTTGTTCTATGCGCCGCACTTTACAATCTTCACGGACAACAACCCGTTGACGTATGTCCTCAGAACGGCCAAGCTCAACGCTGTGGGACATCGGTGGGTGGGAGAACTGGCAGACTTCAGATTCGAAATTCGCTACAGACCGGGGAAAGTGAACGTAGACGCGGACATGCTTTCTCGATGTCCTCTTGATATCAACAAGTTTATGACAGCATGTACTGAAGTTCTCAACGAAGAGGTTATTCGGGCTACATGGGAAGGAAGTCGGGTGGACAAAGAGAATGATGTCGCCTGGGTTGCAGCTCTTAATGCACGTCAGGAGGAGATTGAGTGTCAGTTTGAAGGAAGTCTCATGACGCTTGACCGCTCTGAGTTGGAAACTGCCCAGAGGGAGGATCCTGCTGTTGGGAAGGTAATAGAGTTAAAAGAGGGTGGTAAAGAACCGACGCATGAGATGACAAAAGCTGCGAAAGGAGGTCTCAAAAGACTGTTGTACGAGTGGAGAAAACTGGACCTGCAAGAGGGGCTGCTCTATCGTAAAACTAACTATAGAACTCAACTGGTTCTTCCAACTAAGTTTAAGCAGTTGGTCTTGAAACAGCTACACAACGACATGGGTCATGTAGGGACGGAACGGGTGTTAGACTTAGCGAGGAGCAGGTTATATTGGCCTTTCATGCAAAAGGAGATTGAGCATTACATTACCCAACAGTGTCGATGTGTGAAGCAGAAGAAACCGGTGGTGAAAATCAGAGCTCCTATGGGAAGTCTTACCTCAAGCTGCCCCCTGGATCTGGTGTCCATCGACTATCTGCACTTGGAACGAAGTAGAGGCGGATACGAGTATATTCTGGTGGTGGTGGACCATTTTACCAGATTCGCCCAGGCGTATCCGACAAAGGACAAATCCGGAAGGACGGCGGCTGAAAGGATATTCAATGAGTACATTCCAAGGTTTGGGTACCCTTGCCGGCTTCATCACGACCAAGGCCGCGAATTCGAGAACCATCTCTTTGCGACTTTGCAGCGGTGGACGGGTGTCAGCAACTCGAGAACAACACCGTATCATCCTCAAGCAAACCCAGCAGAACGCTTCAATCGTACCTTGCTACAGATGTTGAGGACGCTGGAGGAGAAGGAAAAGGACAGATGGAAAGATCACCTTTCAAAGGTGGTGCATGCTTATAATTGCACCAAGCACGAGGCGACAGGATTTTCTCCATTCTTCCTTCTGTACGGACGACATCCTCGCTTGCCTATAGATCTGTTGTTTGGTTTCAGAGGAAAGGACGACCAATATTCACCTCGAGATTATGCCGAGAAGTGGGCTCAACGGATGGCTGACGCATACAAGCTAGCTTCGGACAACAGTAAACAAGCGAGTGCACGAAACAAGAAATACTACGACCAGCACCTGAGAGGCGTCGTACTACAGCCGGGGGATCGAGTTCTGGTTCGGAATCTGAGTGAACGAGGTGGACCTGGGAAGTTAAGGTCGTACTGGGAGAAGACGGTGCACGTGGTCAAGGAAAGAGTGGGAGATGGGCCAGTCTACCAAGTGTACTCAGAGCTGAGTGGGAATCAGAATCCGACAGCGATACGTACCCTGCATCGGAACTTGCTTCATCTCGTGAATGACTTACCAGTAGAACTGCCATCTTCTGGAGTTGATGACCAATGTCGACTGAAGAGTAGAAAGCAAAGATTGTCAAAACCAGTGAGGCCGCATGAAGAAAAAAAGTCAAGTGATTCAAGTTCAGAGGAAAATGATGCTCCAAGAGTGTATTACTGGCTGCGTTCTTCTGACAAGCAGAGATATGAGCGAGAAAGAAATGTGCCTGATCCATACGAAAGAGGTGAAAGGAGACCGAGAAAGAGTGAGGATGAACCTGCCAGGGATGGAGAGATTACTCTAGGAGTAGAGGAAGAATACTCACCTGAGCCAGCGCCGACTCATTCATTGGTTGACTTACCTGCTGCACGGGAAACTGAGGTGATGGAGGAGGGCCAGGAAGAGATGGTACCTGTAGAGAGAGCAAGACAAGGGGTTAGTTCTATGGAACAAACTGCAGGAGATGGATATGTGAGAAGATCTAGTAGAGAAAGGAAACCTACACGGGTCTTTACTTATCCCTCATTGGGTCAGCCCGATTATGAACGGCCTGCTGAGATAGGGGTAGCTCAAATGTTGTCGACACAGCCGTTATCGTGTTATTCTAGTGGGGTACAGGGACCAGTATATGTGACTTGTGCTTACGCTCCACCTTACCAAATGGGTTCTTATCAGACGTTACCACTTTATACTGCTTTCTGGGGACATTAGGGAACTGGTACCTGCAAGAAAACTGAGTTAAAAACACATACACAGACATGGATGTGAACAATGGGTACTTATACCTGATACATTGAAAAAAAATGAAAATGGGTCGTAATGTAAAATAAATGTTTGTGTTATTGTAAAACGGTTTATAAGAGTTAAAGGGTCAGTGTTGTTTGGAGTCATTTCTTTTTGTCAGGGAGAGTGTGACACCCTGTTTGTGTAGTCACAGAAATGGTAGTAATTATTTGTTTTTTATGCCATGGACTTGATTATCTGAGTATTTGTAATATTGTTTAAATGAGTGTTATTATGTCTAATGGTGATGTGTAGTACTGTCCGGGGACAGTAGGGGGAGATGCTGCGTTGACTGTGGGGTTTAGGGTGAGTCGCGAAGAAGAGAGCATTACAAGAGCGACGCCACGATATGAAGCAGCACAACTGTGTCTCTCTTTGTTTAATTTCAAACAGGTGGGTGGAAATTTATCACCAAGGACATCAAACGTTAGCAAATATGTTGATTTCATGTGTATGTTGAGGCATGATGGTGATGTACATGTTTTGAGTCGAGTTAAACGGTTTAAAAGAGATCGGTTGTAAGTTTATGAAAATGGCGTTTTACTCGCACATGTGTGCGTCAGGCCTGCTACTGATGTGATAAAATATCCAAGGGGGAAGCCATTTAAACACTGAAGACCCAGACCAGTATAATGTTTAGTGTGTTAATTGGGTTTATATATGTTATAGTATACTTTGTTGGTGTTTAGATATTCTTGTGTGTTTTATGACTACGGTTTAAATGTTTATATAGATTTATATACAGTGGTTTGCTCAACGTTACAGTTATCTTTACATACCGGAGAGATTGGAAAATGTGGTGATGTCAGAGTAAAGATGTTGAGTGATGTAAAAGAAATATAATGGAGTATAAGAAAATGGAAGACTCTTACAAGAGTGAAGTAACACGTTATGTGTGTTGGGTTATGTGAGTCACGTGTAAGGTGACATGAGATGTGTAATTGTGTTATGCAATTGTTGAATATTATTGTAATAAATTACAAGAGCGACGCCACGATATGAAGCAGCACAACTGTGTCTCTCTTTGTTTAATTTCAAACAGGAAATGTATTCACTGCAGCACTGCCAGTCACACGGCGGGCGTGTTACACTTACACTCTGTTATAATTGCATAATGTTTAATACACAACAATACTGAGGTGCAAATAGTAACATTATCTTAATCCAAAGAAAATACAGCTATTTTTTGTTAGTGTAAATAGCAAATCGCTAAGAAATCCTGCTATTTTCACTTCTACTGCTTTTTCAATACTTTGCATATTGCTATTTATTGCTGTTTTCAGACCGCTGCCTGTTTTAAACAGGTGAAGAACCACGCGGTTGTTTAAAGATTATACAGTACATTGACATTACAAGCATTAAATACAGATGGAAAAACTTATTGTGATTATGTTTCAATTCAGTGACAGAACGCTCTAAAGTATTGTCTTTAATTTTTCCAAAGCTGTGTGTGTGCACGTGTGCGTGTGTGTGTATGTGTGCATTAAGTTAATTTGAACTTCACACTTGAACCCCTAATGAATAAATTAAATTAATAAATGAATAACATGTAAAATACAGTTCTATACATTTATTTCAGATCTTCTAAATACCGCTACTGCCTGTCAGAAAATCAAGACAGGAGATTGAGAATGGGCAACAGTAAAGGACAGCGGCCTGAACAAGCAGGACAGACAAAAGTGCAATGAGCACCACAAGATTCAGGAAGCCGATGGGGGCAGCTTGGCTGAGAATGAAGAGACAAAAATGAAAACTTGAACCTGAAAACCAGACAGGAAGGTGTGTTCACTCCATACAAAACAACCCAAAATAATATATTGTTGCTTACTGTTATTTGCACAGACACCAGTATAATGATTAAATAGATGTCTACCAATAAATCAGTTTTTATACTGTGTACTTTTTACAGGAAATCTGGAGAGTCTGCGAGGGCAGGTGATGTTATGTGCAACTTCAAGATTACTTTGAATAATATCAAATCCTTTCTTATTTACTTTAAATAAAATTTAAATGAGTCTCCAGTGGAATGTTATGCGATTCATCTATCAGAATGTCCTCCATTTACATCAAGAAGGTTGAAGAAAATAAATAATTGTGGTAACTGCTGCTCTAGAAACATCAAACAGTTAGGCAGAGGGTCCTGGTAAATGAGTTCCCATGGTTTGTCTTTTCTCACAATAACATATTTAACCAGTTTCTTGTACACATCACTGCTGAATACAAATTGTTACTAGCTAGTAACAAAAGAAAAATGTTTTTCCCCATCAGCCCATAAAATGTATATTATTATTTAATATTTAATTAATATGAATAACCATCATGACAATGTGTGTTCATATGATTTTGTTCACTAGTATGCATGCAGTCAAAATTCATCACTGTTGGAAGCAAGACTCAAATAGGATGCATTTTTAAAAATAAACACTAGGTGGCAATGTGTCGTAAGTCTAGTGGTGTCAGTTGCTTCTCCACGTCTGTGTGGTTGTTCTAACCTGCATATGAAATGGAAAGGATGATTCTGAATCAATTTACATTAAGCAAATGATGTCCCGAAGGCATGTAGACGAATGAGTACATTATGGAGGTTTATGATGAGCAATCGATTAGTAAATAGAATGCGGAGAAATATAAATAATTCTCTTCACGCTCCGTCACAGTAGGTGGCGGTATGCACCTCTAAAGTTGGTTCGCAAACCGGCATAAAACCTGAAGAAGGATTACACTTTATTTAACTTTAATAATAATCTACGGCACACAACCTTCGAAATCAGCAATGACAGAATAAAAGGTGGATTAGTTGGAGCATACTGAAGCATACGATGTTGAATAAAGGTAAGAAAACCACAAACGTGTTACAACGTGTTCTTACACGTGAAAACCGGGCGCCATAGGTACGTGTTAACAAAACGAAAGCACACGTAGGAACGTGTTAAATGATTTTAATCAAAAATATTAAAATTTTATAATGGCCCATTGTTTGTATGTGACTAATATAAAAATAAACAATTGTAATGACACATTATTGCTTGTTTGTGTGAGTTACCTGCTGTTGTAGGCAAACAATTATAGATTTAAATGTAAAATCTGTGTCGGTTTCATAACATCCTTACCACTTTTGTTCCTGATTTTCATCTGTGAGACACCATGTAATTTAGCAATTGTATTAAGCTTTATTCTATGTTACTATTTCTCTTTAGTTCTTAATACCAAAGATCAAAGTTAGATTTAAGTTTGTATTTTTAAGCCATGTTTCTACTATAGTAAACATTTAGCGATTTTTTTATTGGTGGATTAATTACCTTTTGTATAACCAATGTTTTATTACAAATAACATGGTTAAACTATAGTAACATTAGCGAAACCATGTTTAATTTGTAGTGGGTAATGTTGGACTTTAAAGGCAGTCCTGCATGTTCAAAAATTTGTACTGAGACGTTCTTCAAAATTAAACAGAAGTTTTATTATCAGATGTAAAAAGGAGTAACAAAGCTTTGGGTTGCCAGTAAATCACCACTCTCTCCAAAAAGCCAACAACCCAAAATATTCAAATACACCCATATTTATAAAGTATGTGACGTCGCTCGTATCTTCTGACTCCTCCTCTGCTTTTTGCTCCCTTTCCACCAATCACCGTGAAGTCCTTTTTCTTAGTTCCTGTAAAATAACATTTCAAAACGTATATCCTGTGGTCAATCGCCAGTCCTGAGGAATGTTCTCCAGGACAGTTTCTTTTTGGGGAGCGGTCTCCTA